>NC_091210.1:20220751-20238251 GCF_040958095.1 Procambarus clarkii | reverse complement strand
AGTCCTGGACCCTCAGTCCTGGACCCCCCAGTCCTGGACCCCTCAGTCCTGGACCCCTCAATCCTGGACCCCTCAGTCCTGGACCCCTCAGTCCTGTACCCCTCAGTCCTGGACCCCTCAGTCCTGGACCCCCCAGTCCTGGACCCCCCAGTCCTGGACCCCTCAGTCCTGGACCCCCCAGTCCTGGACCCCTCAGTCCTGGACCCCCCCAGTCCCTGGACCCCTCAGTCCTGGACCCCCCAGTCCTGGACCCCCCAGTCCTGGACCCCTCAGTCCTGGACCCCCCAGTCCTGGACCCCCCAGTCCTGGACCCCCCAGTCCTGGACCCCCAGTCCTGGACCCCCCAGTCCTGGACCCCCTAGTCCTGGACCCCTCAGTCCTGGACCCCTCAGTCCTGGACCCCCAGTCCTGGACCCCTCAGTCCTGGACCCCCAGTCCTGGACCCCTCAGTCCTGGACCCCTCAGTCCTGGACCCTCAGTCCTGGACCCTCAGTCCTGGACCCCCCAGTCCTGGACCCCCCAGTCCTGGACCCCCCAGTCCTGGACCCCCCAGTCCTGGACCCCCCAGTCCTGGACCCCTCAGTCCTGGACCCCTCAGTCCTGGACCCCTCAGTCCTGGACCCCTCAGTCCTGGACCCCTCAGTCCTGGACCCCTCAGTCCTGGACCCCTCAGTCCTGGACCCCTCAGTCCTGGACCCCTCAGTCCTGGACCCTTTTTGTGTATATTCACAGAGAACTTTGATACACCTGTCAAGGGGGTTCGGTATACACCTTTCTCTAGGCACTATGTCTGAGTCCATTGTTACTGTGAAAACTGGAGAACCTCGAATCTCGTGTTGATAATTAAAATAACATTCTAAATAATAATTATAAACAGATGTGCTTTGATGGCAACAGATTAGTGTAGGTTTCAAGTCCTTATACCAGGCGTGTTTGATGGCAACAGATTAGTGTAGGTTTCAAGTCCTTATACCAGGCGTGTTTGATGGCAACAGATTAGTGTAGGTTTCAAGTCCTTATACCAGGCGTGTTTGATGGCAACAGATTAGTGTAGGTTTCAAGTCCTTATACCAGGCGTGTTTGATGGCAACAGATTAGTGTAGGTTTCAAGTCCTTATACCAGGCGTGTTTTAATACCCTTATAAGAATCCTAGTGTCATCTACAAAGGCTAATATGGTACTACAGTTTATGTCCTTGTCTATGTCCGATATGAGGATAAGAGAGTACTGGAGCAAGCACAGTACCCTGGGGGACTGAGCTCTTCACGGTTGATGGAACGGATTTTACTTGGTTGACTATTACACTCTGAGTTCTGTTAGATGGGGAATTGTAGATCCATCTTCCTACTTTTTTTCAGGAAATTCCTTTTGAACGCATTTTGGGTGCAATAGCACCATGGTCATTTGTCGAAGGCTTTTGCGGAATCTGTATATATTACGCTAGCGTTTTGCTTTTTCTATGGCATCTGAGGTCATGTCATAGTGGTCCAGCAACTGTGACAGGCAAGAGCGCCCTGTTCTGAACCCATGTTGTCCGGGGTTACGGAGACGCTGTTATTCCAAGTATTTTGAGATCTTACTTCTTAACACTCTTTCAGATATATTATGATGTGTGATGTTAGTGCTATCAGTCTGTAATTGTTGCCTTGCCTTATTCTCATCTTTATGGAGTGGTGCTATATCTGATTTTATATTATGTTAGAGATAACGCCAGTACCTAGACTGTCTCCACTGAATGCTAAAGGCCTGTGACTGTTTTTTCACAATTCTTGATGAATATGGTGCTCCAAGAATCAGGGCCTGATGCAGAGTGCATAGGCATACTGTCTGTTTCAAAATCCAGTAGGGATAGGGTGACAACTTATATAAGTCTCAAACAGCCAAACTCACAAGTCAAGCCTGGCCTGAGCAGTAGAAGAACTCCCAGAACCCCATCAACCGGGTACAAAGACGTATGCAAGAGGGACCTGAAAGCCATGGACGTCGATCATGCTATATGGTAGACACTGGCTGCAGACCGTTCAGCCTGGAGGCAGTCTGTTCAGTCTCTCCAAGTTCGAGGAGTCACTTGCCAAGGAATCGGAGGCAAAGAGACAAAGAAGGAAAGCCGGTAGCCAGGAAGACAGACCGTTTGTGCTCGGTGTGGGATGGACTGCCACTCTCGGATTGGCCTCATCAGTCACACCAGACGCTGGACCAGGATTGACAACTAGGGCGCAACTCCATAGTCTCCCGAGACTGAAGGATGAATACCACTACTCTCATGTTACAAAGGTGTTTCTGTGTTCCATTGGAAGTTATTCCGGGATCTTTATCCGCATGCTGCTATTAAGCTATATCTTGCTCTGGTTAGGCCCCATTTAGATTATGCAGTTCAGTTTTGGTCGCCGTACTATAGAATGGATATAAATTCACTTGAACGGGTCCAGCTTAGGATGACAAAAGTTAACTTAATTATCAATCCGTAGGACAACCAAGGGAAACTACACATAAGAATGTTCTAGCCTAGATAAAAGCCTAGAGAAATGTACAGCAAAAAGAGCGTGACATGTTAAGCTGCAGGAGTCCCCTTGTGGTGGTGCTCGGTTACGGCTCCTTGCCAGTGTTCAGAGCCACGGGTGAACGAAGAAACATAGGAGCAGTGTGTATCTTACCTTCCAAGAAGAGTATCCAGCGACGACTGCTCTTGGAGCGACGGAAGTAGAAGCTGATGGGTAAGAGAGAGAGAGAAAATTAGTGCATGTTGGAAGCTGTGTTTTGATGGGGGGCGGGGCACCCGTTGTTAACAGGGCGGGGCATATTGACTTTCGTATAGTCAATATTGACTTATTAAATACGTGCACGTGACATACTAAACATACTAGTTTACCTTTAAAAAGCTTCATAGAAAACACCGACCTTACCTAACCTTCTTAGTATGTTAAGATAAGCATCTTATTGCTTCGTAATTACAATTATTACTTAACCTATTATAGGTATAGGTTAAGTAATAATTGCAATTACGAAGCAATAAGATGCTTATCTTAACATACTAAGAAGGTTAGGTAAGGTCGGTGTTTTCTATGAAGCTTTTCAAGGTAAACTAGTATGTTTAGTATGTCACATGCACGTATTTAATAAGTCAATATTGACTAAGAAAGTGCGAGAACGGGTTGGTTGTTGCCAGGGAGTGTCAACAGACATAATTCACGGATCTTTTACATGTTGCTTTCTTTCTATGATCGTGTCTAATGGTTTTGTACCATGTGTTTTAAGTTCCTAGTTTCCACCATATCTAAATACCTGAGGGGCCATATTCAGGAAGCAGTTACGCAAGCACTTACGAACCTGTACATCTTTTCTCAATCTTTGGCGGCTTTGTTTACAATTATTAAACAGTTAATGAGCTCCGAAGCACCAGGAGGCTGTTTATAACAATAACAACAGTTGATTGGCAAGTTTTCATGCTTGTAAACTGTTTAATAAATGTAACCAAAGCCGTCAAAGATTGAGGAAAGATGTACACGTTCGTAAGTACTTGCGTAACTGCTTAGTGAATCTGGCCCCGTAAGCATTTGGGCTTTGTTGATGAGGCTGGGCTGATCTTGGAAGGGAGGGAGGGAGCTGCTGCTTTAACGAGCCTCGCCTGAGGACAGACTGCCAGAGAACAGATTCTATGTCAAGTGTTTTTCATTCATAAACAGGGCAGTTTACAACTGAATTAACGAGCAATTGGCTCTTGTTTATGAGGGCGGGAAATTAACGCGAACTTTGTTGTGTGCAGCCCGCCCGAACACCCGCCCCGCCCGAACACCCGCCCCGCCCGAACACCAGCCCCGCCCGAACACCAGCCCCGCCCGAACACCCGCCCCGCCCGTACACCCGCCCCGCCCGAACACCAGCCCCGCCCGAACACCCGCCCCGCCCGAACACCCGCCCCGCCCGTACACCCGCCCCGCCCGAACACCCGCCCCGCCCGAACACCCGCCCCGCCCGAACACCAGCCCCGCCCGAACACCCGCCCCGCCCGAACACCCCCCCCCCCCCGGCCAACCCCCAAATGATTTATCACCTGCTCTCAACAAGACTGCCGTCACCCTAACACCCCCCCCTACCCCCCCCTACCCAAGAAAATCAATTAAACAAGGGTTGCATTAACTGGTCCAACAGTCTGTGGTGAGATCCCTTACTGAAGTCTCCTATTATCTTAACATTTGCATACACCTTATGTAGCGAGTCTGTGTTTAAGGTAATTAACTGTGGGTAGGAGGCTACGATGGGTAGGGGAGGTTAGGAGGGGGTGGATGGGTAAGGGAGGATAGGGGGGGATGGGTAGGGGAGGATAGGAGGGGAGGATGGGTAGGGGAGGATAGGAGGGGGGGGATAGGTAGGGGAGGATAGGGGGGGGAGGATAGGAGGGGGGGATGGGTAGGGGAGGATAGGAGGGGAGGATGGGTAGGGGAGGATAGGGGGGGAGGATGGGTAGGGGAGGATAGGGGGGGATGGGGAGGGGAGGATAGGAGGGGGGGATGGGTAGGGGAGGTTACAAGGAGGGGGGATGGGGAGGGGAGGATGGGTAGGGGAGGATAGGGGGGGATGGGGAGGGGAGGATGGGTAGGGGAGGATAGGGGGGGGATGGGGAGGGGAGGATAGGGGGGGATGGGGAGGGGAGGATAGGGAAGGATGGGGAGGGGAGGATAGGGGGGGATGGGGAGGGGAGGATGGGTAGGGGTGTTATAAGGAGGGGGGGATGGAGGGGGGAGCTAAGAGGAGGGGGGGGAGGCTCCCGGTAATTAGCCGACTGTTAGACGGGGTCTGAGAGTGTAGGAAACAGTACAGGAGTGGGGGGGGGCGTACTGGTGGGGGTAATGGGGGGTTAATGGTGGGGGGTTAATGGTGTATCACCCGGGATCACCACCTCCCTACATGGAGCACCGCCCCCACCTCTGTCCTGCTCATGAAACACCTTCCATACTGCTTTCGCCCCCTCCCCTCCCCCCCCACCCTCAGCAGGAGATCCACCCCCTCCCCTCTGCAACCCGTTCTCGCAAATTCGTAAAGTCAATATTGACTTATTAACTACGTGCATAGGTGATATACTAAACATAATAGATACCCTTAAAAAGATTCATAGAAAACGCCGACCTTACCTAACCTTGTTAGTATCCTAAGATAAGCATCTTATTGCTTCGTAATTACAATTATTACTTAACCTATACCTATTATAGGTTAGGTAATAATTGTAATTACGAAGCAATAAGATGCTTATCTTAACATACTAAGTAGGTTAGGTAAGGTCGGTGTTTTCTATGAAGCTTTTCAAGAGAAACTATTATGTTAAGTATGTCACCTATGCACATGTTTAATAAGTCAATATTGACTTATTAAATTTGCGAGAACGGGTTGCCCTCTGGGGGAGCCTTACCTTGTGTTAGTTTCGGGGCTTTGCATCCTCGCGGCCCGGTCCTCGACCAGGCCTCCTGGATGCTGGACTGGTCAACCAGGTTGTTGGACGCGGCTGCTCGCAGCCGGACGTATGAGTCACAGCCTGGTTGATCAGGTATGTTTTGGAGGTGTTTATCAAGTTCTCTTTTGAACACTGTGAGGGGTCGGCCAGTTATGTGTAGTGGAAGCGTGTTGAACAGTCTCGGGCCTCTGATGTTGATAGTTCTCTCTTGAACACTGTGAGGGGTCGGCCAGTTATGTGTAGTGGAAGCGTGTTGAACAGTCTCGGGCCTCCGATGTTGATAGTTCTCTCTCAGAGTACCTGTTGCACCTCTGCTTTTCAACGGGGGTATTCTGCACATCCTGCCATGCCTCTTTGTCAACCCGTCCTCTTAAAAATAACATCACTTTTGGCTGGTATGCGCGGCGCTATGGCCAAATTTGGACGTAATTTGAAATGAAATCGACTCACAAAAGTGACGCACTGTTCCGTTTTCTGTTTGAGTCGTCCGGCTTACTCGGCCAGCTTAGAAGAGCAAACTTTCCATTAACTTTTTTCATAACGTTTTGAAACTGTATGAGAATTTCCTGCCCACCTAACCTATCAGAGGACCCTTAACTTACTGTTGTTGAAAAAAAAATCCCAAATTTATATATTTTTTTTTCATTTTCAAATTACGTCCATATTCGGCCATACGGGCAAAAGCGACATTTTTAAGTAAGGTCGCATGTGATGTTATTTCTGTGTGCAGGTTTGGGACCAGCCCCTTCTGTTATTTTTCCACGTGTAAATTATCATGTATATCTCAAGGGAGTACAGATTTAGGCTCTTTAGTCGATCCCAGTAATTTAGATGTTTTACTGAGTGGATTCTAGCAGTAAAGGATCTCTGCACGCTCTCCAGGTCAGCAATTTCTCCAGCTTTGAAAGGGGCTGTCATTGTGCAGCAGTACTCCACTCTAGAGAGCACTAGCGTCTTGAAGAGTATCATCATCGGTATAGCATCTCTAGTGTGAAAGGTTCTTGTTATCCAACCTGTCATTTTCCTTGCAGTTGTGACGGCTACTTTATTGTGTTCTTTAAAGGTAAGGTCTTCCGACATGAGTACACCCAGATCCTTTACATTGCCTTTTCGTTCTGTGGTATGATATGATTTTTGTACGTGGTTTCTGGTTTTATATTTACATTTTTCCCGTAACACAAGAGCTGGAACTTCATTAAATACCATATTATTTTCTGTAGCCCATTGAAAGACCTGATCAGAATCAGACCTCCAATCAGAAAGATGTGATTGGAGGTTTGCCGTGTCCTCTATGTTGTCTACTCTCATGAGTGGTGTGGTGTGTCTACCTCAACACCCCCCCTCCACCCAGGAACCGCCCACCCTGGCACCGCCCACCCTGGCACCGCCCACCCCAGGCACCGCCCACCCTGGCACCACCCACCCCAGGCACCGCCCACCCTGGCACCACCCACCCTGGCACCACCCACCCTGGCACCGCCCACCTGCTTAACCCAAATAATAACTAGGCTGATCTCGTGTCAGGAACCTTTTCCTGTTAAGTTAGGAAAGGTTCAGAGGTATGGCACAAGGCCAGTCCCCGAGGCGAGGGGTATGAACTACTAGGAAAGATTGCTGGAACTAAACCTAACGACACTGGAAGACAGAAGAGTTAGGATAGACATGATCACCACGTATAAAATTCTTCAGATAAATTAACAGGGTAGTTAAATATAATCTATTTAGCATGGGTGGTACGCGAACAAGGGGACACAGGTGGAAACTGAGTGCCCAAATGAGCCACAGATATATTAGAAAGAACTTTTTCAGTGTCAGAGTAGTTAACCGGTGGAATGCATTAGGAAGTGATGTGGTGGAGGCTGACTCCATACACAGTTTCAAGTGTAGATACGATAGAGCCCAATAGGCTCAGGAATCTATACAGTTGATTGACAATTGAGAGGCGAGACCAAAAAGCAGAGCTCAACCCCTGCAAGCACAACTAGGTGAATACAATTAGATTACCTTGAGGTGCTTCCGGGGCTCAGCGACCCCGCGGCCCGGTCGTCGACCAGGCCTCCTGGCTGCTGGACTGATCAACCAGGTGGTGATAGGGGATTACAAAGGTGTACAGGTGATTACAAAGGTGTACAGGTGATTACAAAGATAATAACATGTACTAACCCGGCAGGTGAGTTGTCGTTGCATACAGCAAGTGGCGTGTGCTTGTGGGCGTGGGGTGGGTTGTGGGCGTGGGGTGGGTTGTGGGCGTGGGGTGGGCGTGTGAGCCAGTGTCTGGAGAGAGGGGTGGTGGTGGGGTCCTCCAGACGGCAACACTCCCTCTCCGCCGCCGCGACCACTCTCTGCACCGCTTCGGTCTCCACTAGACGGGTCATCAGACGGGGGTCCACCACAGACCCCAGGGACCCCATGGACCTCAGGGACTCCATTGACCTCAGGGACCCTAGGGTCTCCCCTTGGGGATCGCCTACAACGCCCCCGACCCACGACGGCGCCCCCGTCAACACAGTTGCTACAGCCAACCTGTAAAGACAGCATTAAGGATAAGACTCAGGAATTAAGGAAACTGCAGAAGGCCTATTGGCCCATGGGAGGCAGTTATTCAGCACATGTGCGGTCCCTTCATTGTTTCAAGCGTAGGTTGGACATGTATATGAATGAGATTGGGTGGTTATAAATAGGAGCTGCCTCGTATGGGCCAATAAGCCTTTTGCAGTTTCTTATGTTCTTGTGTTTATATTGGCCCATACAACATAAGCATGAAACTAACTGCTGAGGGCCTATTGGCCTATACGAGGCAGCTCCATACTAATAGTAACCTGTCCTCTTAAAAATAACGTTACTTTTGCCCGTATGGCCGAATATAGACGTAATATAAAAACGAAAAAAAAATTATAATAAATTTTGGATAGTTTTTTTTTTCAACAACAATAGTTAAGGGTCCTCTGGTAGGTTAGGTGGGCAGGAAATTCTCATAAGTGTCAAAACGGTATGAAAAACGTTAATTTTGTTAATTATTTATTAATTAATTAATTTAATTAAAACGTTAATTAAAAACGGAAAGTTTGCTCTTCTAAGCTGGCCGAGTAAGCCGGACGACTCAAACAGAAAACGGAACAGTGCGTCACTTTTGTGAGTCGATTTCATTTCAAATTACGTCCAAATTTGGCCAAAGCGCCGCGCATACCAGCCAAAAGTGACGTTATTTTTAAGAGGGCGGGACAGAGAGTGGGAAGACATGACTGAGACGTATAAAATACTTAGTGTGATTGACAACCCGGAGAAGAAAATGAAATGTTCGCTTTGAATACCAACAGGAGAGGGCGAGGGTGGAAGCTTGAGACTCAGATGAGTAGCAGAGAGTTAGGTTTTCATATAGCGTAATTATTTTTTGTTTTTTTTGAGATATATACAAGAGTTGTTACATTCTTGTACAGCCACTAGTACGCGTAGCGTTTCGGGCAAGTCCTTAATCCTATGGTCCCTGGAATACGATCCCCTGCCGCGAAGAATCGTTTTTTCATCCAAGTACACATTTTACTGTTGCGTTAAACAGAGGCTACAGTTAAGGAATTGCGCCCAGTAAATCCTCCCCGGCCAGGATACGAACCCATGACATAGCGCTCGCGGAACGCCAGGCGAGTGTCTTACCACTACACCACGGAGACTGCAAAATTAGGTCAATTAGGTCAAAATTAGTAATTAGGTCATAAAAGTATTTATGTGTTCTCACATGTGCTCCCTCACAGTGTTCAAGAGAGAACTGGATAAGCACCTCCAAAGGATACCTGATCAACCAGGCTGTGACTCATATGTCAGGCTGCGAGCAGCCGCGTCTAACAGCCTGGTTGATCGGTCCAGCAACCTTGAAGCCTGGTCGACGACCGGGCCGCGGGGACACTAAGCCCCGGAAGCACCTCAAGGTAATCAAGGTAACCTCAAGGTATGTGTACGTCTGATACCATACTACTTGTGTAAAGTAAGAAATGTATATGTTTATCTCCCAGAATGTTTGGTAATACGTTTATTGCTTGTGATGTGTGTCTATGTATGTATTAACACGATGTACTGAACGGGGTGAGAATAGCTTGAGCTTCTTGAGATGGTTATCTTGAGATGATTTCGGGGCTTTAGTGTCCCCGCGGCCCGGTCCTCGACCAGCTACCTCATCCCTTTGTGTGGATTTTACCTCAATAAACTTATTTCAATTTTAATGTAGAATAAGACTATTGAGAAAAAGGACTGAACTAAAGGAGCTGTGGAGGCAGTCTTGAGGTTATCTTGAGATGATTTCGGGGCTTTAGTGTCCCTGCGGCCCGGTCCTCGACCAGGCCTCCACCCCCAGGAAGCAGCCCGTGACAGCTGACTAACACCCAGGTACCTATTTTACTGCTAGGTAACAGGGGCATAGGGTGAAAGAAACTCTGCCCATTGTTTCTCGCCGGTGCCTGGGATCGAACCCAGGGCCACAGGATCACAAGTCTAGCGTGCTGTCCGCTCGGCCGACCGGCTCCCGGATCGGCAAACTCCATTCATAACTTTAAAAGTAGATAGGATAGGGAAATAGACCAGGAGTGCATTAGCAATTAGGCTGCATTAAACACGCAAGAACGAAGAGCGTGTGAGAGCGTGCGCGCACACTCACACAGGGGCCTGTGGCTGAGTGGACAGCGCTTAGGACTCGTAATCCTAGGGCCCGGGTTCGATCCCGGCGGAAACAGATGGGCAGAGTTTCTTTCACTCTCATGCACCTGTTACCTACCAGTAAATAGGTACCTGTGAGTTAGACAGCTGTTACAGGCTGCTTCCTGGGGTGCATGTGTGTAGGGGAGAAAGATTAGTTAGTAGTTAGTAACAGTTGATTGACAACTGAGAGGCGGGCCGAAAGAGCAGAGAGCTCAATCCCCACAAGCATAACTAGGTGAATACATGAGAGGCGGGACCAAAGAGCCAAAGCTCAACCCCCGCAAGCACAAATAGGCGAGTACACACCCTGCCATAGCAGCATTGCTACTACAATGTTGTTGTTTGTTGTTAAAGATTCGCTACCTGGAACAATGTCCCAAGTAGCACGGGCTATGGTGAGCCCGTAATTGATTTGTTACCACAAACTATTTTCACTCAAAAGACAAATCCAGCGCAAAAAGCTACGTCACATCCGGGAAGATCCAATCGAATATCCTCCTCTATCCCCCCCCCCCCCCGCCCCCCACCCATGGGGTCTGATGACTGAGTGGACAGCGCTCTGAACTCGTAATCCTTGGGTCCGGGTTTGATTCCCGGTGATGGCATAAACAAAATGGACAGTTTCTTTCATCCTGATGCCCCTGTTACCTAGCAGTAAATAGGTACCTGGGAGTTAGACAGCTGTTACAGGCTGCTTCCTGGGAGGAGGGGGTGTACGTGTGTGGGAAAAAATAGTAGTTAGTAACAGTTGGTTGACGGGACCAAAGAGCCAAAGTTCAACCCCCGCAAGCACAACTAGGTGAACACACACACACACGCAAGCACCCCCCCTCCCACACACACACACACGCAAGCACCCCCCCCCCCACACACACACACACACGCAAGCACCCCCCCCCCCCACACACACACACGCAAGCACCCCCCCCCCACACACACACACGCAAGCACCCCCCCCCCACACACACACACACGCAAGAACCCCCCCCCCCCACACACACACACACGCACCCCCCCCCCACACACACACACACGCAAGCACCCCCCCCCCCCACACACACACACGCAAGCACCCCCCCCCCCCCACACACACACATGACCATACCATATACAACTAACTTTAATGGGATCATTCCAGGCATTATGCTCCATCATCCTCCGGAGGTGGCCCACGGGGAGAGGAGGAGGTGGCCCACGGGGAGAGGAGGAGGTGGCCCACGGGGAGAAGGAGGAGGTGGCCCACGGGGAGAAGGAGGAGGTGGCCCACGGGGAGAGGAGGAGGTGGCCCACGGGGAGAGGAGGAGGTGGCCCACGGGGAGAGGAGGAGGTGGCCCACGGGGAGAAGGAGGAGGTGGCCCACGGGGAGAAGGAGGAGGTGGCCCACGGGGAGAGGAGGAGGTGGCCCACGGGGAGATTAGGAGGTGGCCCACGGGGAGAGGAGGAGGTGGCCCACGGGGAGAGGAGGAGGTGGCCCACGGGGAGAGGAGGAGGTGGCCCACGGGGAGGAGGAGGAGGTGGCCCACGGGGAGGAGGAGGAGGTGGCCCACGGGGAGAGGAGGAGGTGGCCCACGGGGAGGAGGAGGAGGTGGCCCACGGGGAGGAGGAGGAGGTGGCCCACGGGGAGGAGGAGGAGGTGGCCCACGGGGAGGAGGAGGAGGTGGCCCACGGGGAGGAGGAGGAGGTGGCCCACGGGGAGGAGGAGGAGGTGGCCCACGGGGAGGAGGAGGAGGTGGCCCACGGGGAGGAGGAGGAGGTGGCCCACGGGGAGGAGGAGGAGGTGGCCCACGGGGAGGAGGAGGAGGTGGCCCACGGGGAGGAGGAGGAGGTGGCCCACGGGGAGGAGGAGGAGGTGGCCCACGGGGAGGAGGTGGCCCACGGGAGAGGAGGAGGTGGCCCACGGGGAGGAGGAGGAGGTGGCCCACGGGGAGAGGAGGTGGTGGCCCACGGGGAGGAGGAGGAGGTGGCCCACGGGGAGGAGGAGGAGGTGGCCCACGGGGAGGAGGAGGAGGTGGCCCACGGGGAGGAGGAGGAGGTGGCCCACGGGGAGGAGGAGGAGGTGGCCCACGGGGAGGAGGAGGAGGTGGCCCACGGGGAGGAGGAGGAGGTGGCCCACGGGGAGGAGGAGGAGGTGGCCCACGGGGAGGAGGAGGAGGTGGCCCACGGGGAGGAGGAGGAGGTGGCCCACGGGGAGGAGGAGGAGGTGGCCCACGGGGAGGAGGAGGAGGTGGCCCACGGGGAGGAGGAGGAGGTGGCCCACGGGGAGGAGGAGGAGGTGGCCCACGGGGAGGAGGAGGAGGTGGCCCACGGGGAGGAGGAGGAGGTGGCCCACGGGGAGGAGGAGGAGGTGGCCCACGGGGAGGAGGAGGAGGTGGCCCACGGGGAGGAGGAGGAGGTGGCCCACGGGGAGGAGGAGGAGGTGGCCCACGGGGAGGAGGAGGAGGTGGCCCACGGGAGAGGAGGAGGTGGCCCACGGGGAGGAGGAGGAGGTGGCCCACGGGGAGGAGGAGGAGGTGGCCCACGGGGAGGAGGAGGAGGTGGCCCACGGGGAGGAGGAGGAGGTGGCCCACGGGGAGGAGGAGGAGGTGGCCCACGGGGAGGAGGAGGAGGTGGCCCACGGGGAGGAGGAGGAGGTGGCCCACGGGGAGGAGGAGGAGGTGGCCCACGGGAGGAGGAGGTGGCCCACGGGAGAGGAGGAGGAGGTGGCCCACGGGAGGAGGAGGTGGCCCACGGGAGAGGAGGAGGTGGCCCACGGGAGAGGAGGAGGTGGCCCACGGGAGAGGAGGAGGTGGCCCACGGGAGAGGAGGAGGTGGCCCACGGGAGAGGAGGAGGTGGCCCACGGGAGAGGAGGAGGTGGCCCACGGGAGAGGAGGAGGTGGCCCACGGGAGAGGAGGAGGTGGCCCACGGGAGAGGAGGAGGTGGCCCACGGGAGAGGAGGAGGTGGCCCACGGGAGAGGAGGAGGTGGCCCACGGGAGAGGAGGAGGTGGCCCACGGGAGAGGAGGAGGTGGCCCACGGGAGAGGAGGAGGTGGCCCACGGGAGAGGAGGAGGTGGCCCACGGGAGAGGAGGAGGTGGCCCACGGGGAGGAGGAGGAGGTGGCCCACGGGGAGAAGGAGGAGGTGGCCCACGGGGAGAAGGAGGAGGTGGCCCACGGGGAGGAGGAGGAGGTGGCCCACGGGGAGGAGGAGGAGGTGGCCCACGGGAGGAGGAGGTGGCCCACGGGAGAGGAGGAGGAGGTGGCCCACGGGAGGAGGAGGTGGCCCACGGGAGAGGAGGAGGTGGCCCACGGGAGAGGAGGAGGTGGCCCACGGGGAGGAGGAGGAGGTGGCCCACGGGGAGGAGGAGGAGGTGGCCCACGGGGAGGAGGAGGTGGCCCACGGGGAGAAGGAGGAGGTGGCCCACGGGGAGGAGGAGGAGGTGGCCCACGGGGAGGAGGAGGAGGTGGCCCACGGGGAGGAGGAGGAGGTGGCCCACGGGGAGGAGGAGGAGGTGGCCCACGGGAGAGGAGGAGGTGGCCCACGGGAGAGGAGGAGGTGGCCCACGGGAGAGGAGGAGGTGGCCCACGGGAGAGGAGGAGGTGGCCCACGGGAGAGGAGGAGGTGGCCCACGGGAGAGGAGGAGGTGGCCCACGGGGAGAGGAGGAGGTGGCCCACGGGGAGGAGGAGGAGGAGGTGGCCCACGGGGAGGAGGAGGAGGTGGCCCACGGGAGGAGGAGGTGGCCCACGGGAGAGGAGGAGGAGGTGGCCCACGGGAGGAGGAGGTGGCCCACGGGAGAGGAGGAGGTGGCCCACGGGAGAGGAGGAGGTGGCCCACGGGAGAGGAGGAGGTGGCCCACGGGAGAGGAGGAGGTGGCCCACGGGAGAGGAGGAGGTGGCCCACGGGAGAGGAGGAGGTGGCCCACGGGAGAGGAGGAGGTGGCCCACGGGAGAGGAGGAGGTGGCCCACGGGAGAGGAGGAGGTGGCCCACGGGAGAGGAGGAGGTGGCCCACGGGAGAGGAGGAGGTGGCCCACGGGAGAGGAGGAGGTGGCCCACGGGAGAGGAGGAGGTGGCCCACGGGAGAGGAGGAGGTGGCCCACGGGAGAGGAGGAGGTGGCCCACGGGAGAGGAGGAGGTGGCCCACGGGAGAGGAGGAGGTGGCCCACGGGAGAGGAGGAGGTGGCCCACGGGAGAGGAGGAGGTGGCCCACGGGAGAGGAGGAGGTGGCCCACGGGAGAGGAGGAGGTGGCCCACGGGAGAGGAGGAGGTGGCCCACGGGAGAGGTGGGCCACAGGAGGTGGGCCACACAAACCCTGACGCCTACAGGCCAACGAGGCTCCGGATAATGAGACTCCGGATAATCCACTCAGGTATCCGGATCACGTTATTGGAAATGTGCCGTGTCATTATCACTTAAAAGTCCGATAAATGATACCAATTCTCAGGTCCCATTAATGTGTTACCTTTGGTATCCTTAAACCTTTAAGGTAACTTGGGATCTAATTTATGGGCGCTTTTATCCTCATTATCCTGACCAAGTGAGGTGTGAGCATGAGTACAAATGCTCATGAAATAGAAGCTAGAGTCCTGAGCATTACTGATGCGACCCTTAGCACGCCAACCCGAAAATTTAATTTATAATATACTACCAACTTGCCCATGACCAAGTCTCCCGGCGCCCTGATGGCCTAGTGTATACCGAATGTTATTAGTATTCACTCTACGGTAAACTATACAAGTAATGCCATTTATATGGTTTACGGGGCCATATATGTTTGTTGTTAACTGACTGTGTGTGTGTGTGTGTGTGTGTGTGTGTGTGTGTGTGTGTGTGTGTGTGTGTGTGTGTGTCTAATGTGTCCGTACGTCCGGCGGATTGTGGAATGTTTCATGGTTGATGCATGTTATAGACGCCTTGACAAGTTGTTAGCTGCTTGTTGAGAGACGTTGAGAGAGAGAGACAGACAGACAGAGGAACAGAGAGAGCGACAGACAGACAGAGGAACAGAGAGAGCGACAGACAGACAGACAGAGGAACAGAGAGAGCGACAGACAGACAGACAGACAGAGGAACAGAGAGAGCGACAGACAGACAGACAGACAGAGGAACAGAGAGAGCGACAGACAGACAGACAGACAGAGGAACAGAGAGAGCGACAGACAGACAGACAGACAGACAGAGGAACAGAGAGAGCGACAGACAGACAGACAGACAGAGGAACAGAGAGAGCGACAGACAGACAGACAGACAGAGGAACAGAGAGAGCGACAGACAGACAGACAGACAGAGGAACAGAGAGAGCGACAGACAGACAGACAGACAGAGGAACAGAGAGAGCGACAGACAGACAGACAGACAGAGGAACAGAGAGAGCGACAGACAGACAGACAAGAGGAACAGAGAGAGCGACAGACAGACAGACAGAGGAACAGAGAGAGCGACAGACAGACAGACAGAGGAACAGAGAGAGCGACAGACAGACAGACAGAGGAACAGAGAGAGCGACAGAGGAACAGAGAGAGCGACAGAGGAACAGAGAGAGCGACAGAGGAACAGAGAGAGCGACAGAGGAACAGAGACAGACAGACAGAGGAACAGAGACAGACAGACAGAGGAACAGAGACAGACAGACAGAGGAACAGAGACAGACAGACAGAGGAACAGAGACAGACAGACAGAGGAACAGAGACAGACAGACAGAGGAACAGAGACAGACAGACAGAGGAAGAGACAGACAGACAGAGGAAGAGACAGACAGACAGAGGAACAGAGACAGACAGAGGGGAGACAGAGGGGAGACAGAGGGGAGACAGACAGAGGAACAGAGGGGAGACAGAGGGGAGACAGAGGGGAGACAGACAGAGGAACAGAGGGGAGACAGAGGGGAGACAGAGGGGAGACAGAGGGGAGACAGAGGGGAGACAGAGGGGAGACAGAGGGGAGACAGAGGAACAGAGAGAGACAGAGGAACAGAGAGAGACAGAGGAACAGAGAGAGACAGAGGAACAGAGAGAGACAGAGGAACAGAGAGAGACAGAGGAACAGAGAGAGACAGAGGAACAGAGAGAGACAGAGGAACAGAGAGAGACAGAGGAACAGAGAGAGACAGAGGAACAGAGAGAGACAGAAGAACAGAGAGAGACAGAGGGACAGAGAGAGACAGAGGAACAGAGACACAGGGAGAGACAAAGCCTCCAAAACACCCATCAACCTTGAAACATTTCAAGGTCACACAGTACCAGCGCCGTCCCAGGAACTGTCACCTCCGAACTTGACCTCGAAGTTGCTGAAAGAAATCACAGGGACTCTCAGACCCAGAGACCAGCCCAGCAAGAACGACCCCAGCCTCCTGAAGCAGTCCTCTTCCACCCGAGGGCTGCTTCCTGGGGGTGGAGGCCTGGTCGAGGACCGGGCCGCGGGGACACTAAAGCCCCGAAATCATCTCAAGATAACCCAGGCTTTGCGCCCTGGAGAGGCCACTCCAGACCCACAACTAGAGTGCAACTCCATAGTCTCCTGTGACTGTTGGATGACTGCCAATGGGAACCATCTGGTTATCACTAACGACCTGATAACCTAACGGTTCACACTAACGACCTGATAACCTCACGATTCACACTAACGACCTGATAACCTCACGATTCACACTAACGACCTGATAACCTCACGATTCACACTAACGACCTGATAACCTCACGATTCACACTAACGACCTGATAACCTCACGATTCACACTAACGACCTGATAACCTCACGATTCACACTAACGACCTGATAACCTCACGATTCACACTAACGACCTGATAACCTCACGATTCACACTAACGACCTGATAACCTCCCGATTCACACTAACGACCTGATAACCTCCCGATTCACACTAACGACCTGATAACCTCACGGTTCACACTAACGACCTGATTAGCGTGTTAAGCGGGGCTGGTAGCCCAGTCAAGTGTAGGTCCTCAGCCTGTACGGTCACCAGTACACAACAAGGCAAGCTGGAACTATGATTAAACTCCTGGACCAAGTATGGTCAGAAACCTTTATATAAGTGTGAAGCTTTTCGTCTAGTGTAGGTGTAAAGTGGGTGTTGTACCGTGGGTGTGGGTGTACCGTGGGTGTGGGTGTACCGTGGGTGTGGGTGTACCGTGGGTGTGGGTGTACCGTGGGTGTGGGTGTACCGTGGGTGTAGGTGTACCGTGGGTGTAGGTGTACCGTGGGTGTTGTACCGTGGGTGTTGGTGTACCGTGGGTGTTGGTGTACCGTGGGTGTAGGTGTACCGTGGGTGTAGGTGTACCGTGGGTGTAGGTGTACCGTGGGTGTTGGTGTACCGTGGGTGTTGGTGTACCGTGGGTGTTGGTGTACCGTGGGTGTAGGTGTACCGTGGG
>NC_091210.1:20213460-20220251 GCF_040958095.1 Procambarus clarkii | reverse complement strand
GCACACACGCACACACGCACACACGCACACACGCACATACACCCATCCTGGGAAGCAGCCCGTAGCAGCTGTCTAACTGCCAGGTGCCTATTTACTGCTAGGTGAACAGGTACATCAGGGTGAAATAAACTGCCCATTTGTTTCTGCCTCGGCCGTGAATCGAACCCCGGCCCTTGAGACTACGAACTCCGAGCGCTGTCCACTCAGCCATAGGGCCTCGCGGTGTGTGTGTGTGTGTGTGTGTGTGTGTGTGTGTGTGTGTGTGTGTGTGTGTGTGTGTGTGTGTGTGTGTGTGTGTGTGTGTACTTACCTAGTTGTGCTTGCGGGGGTTGAGCTCTGGCTCTTTGGTCCCGCCTCTCAACCGTCAATCAACAGGTGTACAGGTTCCTGAGCCTACTGGGCTCTATCATATCTACACTTGAAACTGTGTATGGAGTCAGCCTCCACCACATCACTGCCTAATACATTCCATTTGTCAACCACTCTGACACTAAAAAAGTTCTTTCTAATATCGCTGTGGCTCATTTGGGCACTTATTTCCACCTGTGTCCCCTTGTTCGCGTACCACCCGTGTTAGCCAGTTTATCTTTATCTACCCTGTCAAATCTTTTGAGAATTTTGTAGGTAGTGATCATATCTTTCCCTAACTTTTCCGTCTTCCAGTGTCGTGAGGTTTCGTTCCAGTAATCTTTCCTCATAGCCCATTCCTCTCAGCTCGGGGAACCAGCCTGGTGGAATACCTCTGAACTTTTCTAATTTAGTTTTGTGTTTGACTAGATGTTGACTCCAGGCTGGAGCTGCATATTCCAGTATTGGTCTGACATATGTGGTATACGAGGTTCTGAATGATTCCTTACATAAGTTTCTGAAGGCAGTTTTTATGTTCGCCAGCTTTGCATACGCCGCTTATGTTATCCTTTTGATGTGGGCTTCAGGGGACAGACCTGGCGTGATATCAACCCCCAGATCTTTCTCTTGTAATGACTCCGGAAGGATTTCCTCTCCTAGGTGGTACCTTGTGTTTGACCTTCTGCTCCCTACGCCTATCTTCATTACTGCACTTGCTCGTGTTAAACTCTTGTAGCCATTTGTTGGACCATTCCTGCAGTCTGTCCAGGTGATCCTGTAGCCTCTTGCTGTCCTCCTGTCTTAATCCTTCTCATAATTTTAGCGTCATCAGCAAACATTGAGAGGAATGAGTCTATACCCTCTGGGAGATCATTTACATATATCAGAAACAGGATAGGACCGAGGACAGAGCCCTGTGGGACCCCGCTGGTGACATCACGCCAATCTGAGGTCTCACCCCTCACAGTAACTCTCTGCTTCGTGTTGTTTAGGTACTCCCTTATCCACTGGAGCGCCCTACCTGCCAAACACACAGCGAAACTACGACGTTGCTACAACGTTCAAACAAGATTTAACACCTCCTAAAAGTTATAAGAACCAATATAACAAGTTATAACAACGTTCTAATACGTCAAAAACACGTTAAGTCAAGATGTAACAACTTTATTTCAAGTTGTAACAAGCGGAAAATAGGGTCAGTTACGGTTTGTGTTTCCAGGGTAACACCTACTCCAGCTTGGTAGCCCAACTTGTGCAAAAGTCTCTTACGAAGTACTGTGTCAAACAATCAATCATTAGTGATTGATTGCCAAGCAACAATCATTTGATTGTTGCTTGGTCATAGTCTCTTAAATCTGTGAGACCCGACTTGCCTTCCCTGAACCCCTGCTGGTGACGCGGTACACTGTACCTTCTCTCCTCTTCATTGGGAAGTCCAAAAGTCTCTAGGAGGAATGAGTGAGGGGGTGGGTGGGGGCGTGAGGGATGAGGGGGTGGGTGGGGGCGTGAGGGGAGGGGGGGGGGGTGGGGGCGTGAGGGGTGAGGGGGGGGGGTGAGTTAGGGGACCCACAAAGTGAGAAAATTGTGGGTCGAGGGTGTGGAAATTGGTGGCTCCGAGTGTGGAAATTGGTAGGGTGGAATTGGACCAATTGATGTGCAGGTGTTGAGGCGTGAGGAGCCGAGGCAGCGGTGCAGGAGAAGGTCATGAGGGAGTGTGAGGGAGTGTGAGAGGGCCTGGGTATAGAGAGGGCTAGTGGGAGTGCCTGGGTGTAGGAGAGGGCTAGTGAGAGGGCCTGGGTGTAGAGGGGGCTAGTGAGAGGGCCTGGGTGTAGGAGAGGGCTAGTGAGAGGGCCTGGGTGTAGGAGAGGGCTAGTGAGAGGGCCTGGGTGTAGGAGAGGGGTAGTGGGAGTGCCTGGGTGTAGGAGAGGGGTAGTGGGAGGGCCTGGGTGTAGGAGAGGCCTAGTGAGAGGGCCTGGGTGTAGGAGAGGGGTAGTGAGAGGGCCTGGGTGTAGGAGAGGGCTAGTGAGAGGGCCTGGGTGTAGGAGAGGGGTAGTGAGAGGGCCTGGGTGTAGGAGAGGGCTAGTGAGAGGGCCTGGGTGTAGGAGAGGGCTAGTGAGAGGGTCTGGGTGTAGGAGAGGGCTAGTGAGAGTGCCTGGGTGTAGGAGAGGGCTAGTGAGAGGGCCTGGGTGTAGGAGAGGGCTAGTGAGAGGGCCTGGGTGTAGGAGAGGGCTAGTGAGAGGGCCTGGGTGTAGGAGAGGGCTAGTGGGAGGGTCTGGGTGTAGGAGAGGGGTAGTGGGAGTGCCTGGGTGTAGGAGAGGGCTAGTGAGAGGGCCTGGGTGTAGGAGAGGGCTAGTGAGAGGGCCTGGGTGTAGGAGAGGGGTAGTGGGAGGGCCTGGGTGTAGGAGAGGGCTAGTGAGAGGGCCTGGGTGTAGGAGAGGGGTAGTGGGAGGGCCTGGGTGTAGGAGAGGGGTAGTGGGAGGGCCTGGGTGTAGGAGAGGGGTCGTGGGAGGGCCTGGGTGTAGGAGAGGGCTAGTGAGAGGGCCTGGGTGTAAGAGGGCTAGTGAGAGGGCCTGGGTGTAGGAGAGGGGTAGTGGGAGTGCCTGGGTGTAGGAGAGGGCTAGTGAGAGGGCCTGGGTGTAGGAGAGGGCTAGTGGGAGGGCCTGGGTGTAGGAGAGGGGTAGTGGGAGTGCCTGGGTGTAGGAGAGGGGTAGTGAGAGGGCCTGGGTGTAGGAGAGGGCTAGTGAGAGGGCCTGGGTGTAGGAGAGGGGTAGTGAGAGGGCCTGGGTGTAGGAGAGGGCTAGTGGGAGGGCCTGGGTGTAGGAGAGGGGTAGTGAGAGGGCCTGGGTGTAGGAGAGGGCTAGTGAGAGGGTCTGGGTGTAGGAGAGGGCTAGTGAGAGTGCCTGGGTGTAGGAGAGGGCTAGTGAGAGGGCCTGGGTGTAGGAGAGGGCTAGTGAGAGGGCCTGGGTGTAGGAGAGGGCTAGTGGGAGGGCCTGGGTGTAGGAGAGGGGTAGTGGGAGTGCCTGGGTGTAGGAGAGGGCTAGTGAGAGGGCCTGGGTGTAGGAGAGGGCTAGTGAGAGGGCCTGGGTGTAGGAGAGGGGTAGTGGGAGGGCCTGGGTGTAGGAGAGGGCTAGTGAGAGGGCCTGGGTGTAGGAGAGGGCTAGTGAGAGGGCCTGGGTGTAGGAGAGGGCTAGTGAGAGGGCCTGGGTGTAGGAGAGGGTTAGTGGGAGGGCCTGGGTGTAGGAGAGGGGTCGTGGGAGGGCCTGGGTGTAGGAGAGGGCTAGTGAGAGGGCCTGGGTGTAAGAGGGCTAGTGAGAGGGCCTGGGTGTAGGAGAGGGGTAGTGGGAGTGCCTGGGTGTAGGAGAGGGCTAGTGAGAGGGCCTGGGTGTAGGAGAGGGCTAGTGGGAGGGCCTGGGTGTAGAGAGGGCTAGTGAGAGGGCCTGGGTGTAGAGAGGGCTAGTGAGAGGGCCTGGGTGTAGGAGAGGGCTAGTGAGAGGGCCTGGGTGTAGGAGAGGGCTAGTGAGAGGGCCTGGGTGTAGGAGAGGGCTAGTGAGTGGGCCTGGGTGTAGGAGAGGGGTAGTGGGAGTGCCTGGGTGTAGGAGAGGGCTAGTGAGAGGGTCTGGGTGTAGGAGAGGGCTAGTGAGAGGGCCTGGATGTAGGAGAGGGCTAGTGAGAGGGTCTGGGTGTAGGAGAGGGCTAGTGAGAGGGTCTGGGTGTAGGAGAGGGCTAGTGAGAGGGCCTGGGTGTAGGAGAGGGCTAGTGAGAGGGCCTGGGTGTAGGAGAGGGCTAGTGAGAGGGCCTGGGTGTAGGAGAGGGCTAGTGAGAGGGCCTGGGTGTAGGAGAGGGGTCGTGGGAGGGCCTGGGTGTAGGAGAGGGCCTGGGTGTAGGAGAGGGCCTGGGTGTAGGAGAGGGCTAGTGAGAGGGCCTGGGTGTAGGAGAGGGCTAGTGAGAGGGCCTGGGTGTAGGAGAGGGCTAGTGAGAGGGCCTGGGTGTAGGAGAGGGCTAGTGGGAGGGCCTGGGTGTAGGAGAGGGCTAGTGGGAGGGCCTGGGTGTAGGAGAGGGCTAGTGGGAGGGCCTGGGTGTAGGAGAGGGGTAGTGGGAGTGCCTGGGTGTAGGAGAGGGCTAGTGGGAGGGCCTGGGTGTAGGAGAGGGCTAGTGAGAGGGCCTGGGTGTAGGAGAGGGCTAGTGGGAGGGCCTGGGTGTAGGAGAGGGGTCGTGGGAGGGCCTGGGTGTAGGAGAGGGCTAGTGGGAGGGCCTGGGTGTAGGAGAGGGCTAGTGAGAGGGCCTGGGTGTAGGAGAGGGGTAGTGAGAGGGCCTGGGTGTAGGAGAGGGCTAGTGGGAGGGCCTGGGTGTAGGAGAGGGCTAGTGAGAGGGCCTGGGTGTAGGAGAGGGGTCGTGGGAGGGGCTGGGAGACGCCCTCTGGGGATTAGTACACCTCGATGCTGCCGCTAAATTATCCCCCTCACAAGAATCCGTCGAAAAAGTGTCTCTTGACATGGGACTGACACACACACACACACACACACACACACACACACACACACACACACACACACACACACACACACACACACACACAGAACCTTGTATACCACATATATAAGACCAATCCTGGAGTATGCAGCCCCAGCATGGAGCCCGTAACTTGTCAAGCACAAGACGAAACTGGAAAAAGTCCAAAGGTATGCCACTAGGCTAGTCCCAGAACTAAGAGGCATGAGTTAGGAGGAATGGCTGCGTGAGACGCGCCTCACGTCGCTGGAAGACAGAAAAGTTTGGGTAGACATGATCACCACATACAAAATTCTCAGGGGAATTGACATGGTAGACAAGGATGGATTATTTAACACGGGTGGTACACGCACAAGGGAACACAGGAGGAAGCCGAGTACCCACATGAGCCACAGAGACATTAAAAAGAACTTTTTCAGTGTCAGAGTAGTTAGTAAATGGAATGCATTAGGCAGTGATGTGGTGGAGGCTGACTCCATACACAGTTTCAAATGTAGATATGATAGAGCCCAATAGGCTCAGGAACCTGTACACCAGTTGATTGACGGTTGAGAAGCGGGACCAAAGAACCAAAGCTCAACCCCCGCAAGTACATCTAGATGAGTACTCTCTCTCTGTCTCTCTGTCTCTCTCCGTCTCTCTCCGTCTCTGTCTCTCTCCGTCTCTGTCTCTCTCCGTCTCTGTCTCTCTCCGTCTCTGTCTCTCTCCGTCTCTGTCTCTCTCCGTCTCTGTCTCTCTCCGTCTCTGTCTCTGTCTCTCTCCGTCTCTGTCTCCGTCTCTCTCCGTCTCTCTCCGTCTCTGTCTCCGTCTCTCTCCGTCTCTGTCTCCGTCTCTCTCCGTCTCTCTCTGTCTCTCTCTGTCTCTCTCTGTCTCTCTCTCTCTGTCTGTCTGTCTCTCTCTCTGTCTGTCTGTGTCTCTCTCTGTCCGTCTGTGTCTCTCTCTCTCCGTCTGTGTCTCTCTCTCTCCGTCTGTGTCTCTCTCTCTCCGTCTGTGTCTCTCTCTCTCCGTCTGTGTCTCTCTCTCTCCGTCTGTGTCTCTCTCTCCGTCTGTGTCTCTCTCTCTCCGTCTGTCTCTCTCTCTCTCCGTCTGTGTCTCTCTCTCTCCGTCTCTCTCTCTCTCTCTCTCTCTCTCTCTCTGTCTCTCTCCGTTGTTTGTTCTTGTTAAAGATTCGCTACTTGGAACAAAGTTCGAAGTAGCACGGGCTATGGTGAGCCCGTAACTTTTTTTTCTCTTTCCCCAAGGCAATGGTTCATACTGCAAGTCACTGGTGACTGTTATAACTCTAAGAGTCGTTATCTGACATCAACTCATCCAAAGTCCGCCTCTAAACACTCATTCATCTATCTTGAGATGATTTCGGGGCTTTAGTGTCCCCGCGGCCCGGTCCTCGACCAGGCCTCCACCCCCAGGAAGCAGCCCGTGACAGCTGACTAACACCCAGGTACCTATTTTACTGCTAGGTAACAGGGGCATAGGGTGAAAGAAACTCTGTCCATTGTTTCTCGCCGGCGCCTGGGATCGAACCCAGGACCACAGGATCACAAGTCCAGCGTGCTGTCGCTCGGCCGACCGACTCCCATTTGATGAGCATATTTTTTGCATCTATTAGGCATAAACTAACTTTAATGCTAAGTAACTTTTATATTAGGAACATCATGACCCAGGAGCCAACTGAGTGACGAAGCCTTTATATCATCGATTCACTTAATTTCACGCGTATCGACGTGTTGAGTCACACGAAGTGATGTTCTTAAGCATTGTAAGCTCAACCTTTTGTTACGGATGTTGACGTCTGGCTGTCCACGAAGTTTGGCCAGGTGGAGAACTTTGAGAATATTAATTAAGGCCGCCAACATGGCCTCGCCTTAGAGCCGGTGTTGAAAGCTCTATAATGTTCCGAACAGAACCACTCTAAGCTAGAAATAAGCCTTCTT
>NC_091210.1:20205960-20208460 GCF_040958095.1 Procambarus clarkii | reverse complement strand
CACGCTGGACTTGTGTTCCTGTGGTCCTGGGTTCGATCCCAGGCGCCGGCGAGAAACAATGGGCAGAGTTTCTTTCACCCTATGCCCCTGTTACCTAGCAGTAAAATAGGTACCTGGGTGTTAGTCAGCTGTCACGGGCTGCTTCCTGGGGGTGGAGACCTGGTCGAGGACCGGGCCGCGGGGACACTAAAGCCCCGAAATCATCTCAAGATAACCTCAAGATAGCCACCTGTCGTGGCAGCTGCTTGGCCAACACCTGTCGTGACAGCTGCTTGGCCAACACCTGTCGTGGCAGATGCTTGGCCAACACATGTGATAACAGCTGCTTGGCCAACACATGTGATAACAGCTGCTTGGCCAACACCTGTAGTGACAGCTTCTTGGCCAACACCTGTAGTGGCAGCTACTTGGCCAACACCTGTAGTGGCAGCTTCTTGGCCAACACCTGTAGTGGCAGCTACTTGGCCAACACCTGTAGTGGCAGCTGCTTGGCCAACACCTGTAGTGGCAGCTGCTTGGCCAACACCTGTAGTGGCAGCTGCTTGGCCAACACCTGTAGTGGCAGCTGCTTGGCCAACACCTGTAGTGGCAGCTGCTTGGCCAACACCTGTAGTGGCAGCTGCTTGGCCAACACCTGTAGTGGCAGCTGCTTGGCCAACACCTGTAGTGGCAGCTGCTTGGCCAACACCTGTAGTGGCAGCTGCTTGGCCAACACCTGTAGTGACAGCTGCTTGGCCAACACCTGTGGTGACAGCTGCTTGCGCCAACACCTGTGGTGACAGCTGCTTGCGCCAACACCTGTGGTGACAGCTGCTTGCGCCAACACCTGTGGTGACAGCTGCTTGCGCCAACACCTGTGGTGACAGCTGCTTGCGCCAACACCTGTGGTGACAGCTGCTTGCGCCAACACCTGTGGTGACAGCTGCTTGCGCCAACACCTGTGGTGACAGCTGCTTGCGCCAACACCTGTGGTGACAGCTGCTTGCGCCAACACCTGTGGTGACAGCTGCTTGCGCCAACACCTGTGGTTACAGCTGCTTGCGCCAACACCTGTGGTGACAGCTGCTTGCGCCAACACCTGTGGTGACAGCGGCTTGCGCCAACACCTGTGGTGACAGCTGCTTGCGCCAACACCTGTAGTGACAGCTGCTTGGCCAACACCTGTAGTGACAGCTGCTTGGCCAACACCTTTAGTGACAGCAGCTTGGCCAACACCTGTAGTGACAGCAGCTTGGCCAACACCTGTAGTGACAGCAGCTTGGCCAACACCTGTAGTGACAGCTGCTTGGCCAACACCTGTAGTGACAGCTCTTGGCCAACACCTGTAGTGACAGCTGCTTGGCCAACACCTGTAGTGACAGCTGCTTGGCCAACACCTGTAGTGACAGCTGCTTGGCCAACACCTGTAGTGACAGCTGCTTGGCCAACACCTGTAGTGACAGCTGCTTGGCCAACACCTGTAGTGACAGCTGCTTGGCCAACACCTGTAGTGACAGCTGCTTGGCCAACACCTGTAGTGACAGCTGCTTGGCCAACACCTGTAGTGACAGCTGCTTGGCCAACACCTGTGGTGGCAGCTGCTTGGCCAACACCTGTGGTGACTGCTGCTTGGCCAACACCTGTGGTGACAGCTGCTTGGCCAACACCTGTAGTGGCAGCTGCTTGGCCAACACCTGTAGTGGCAGCTGCTTGGCCAACACCTGTAGTGGCAGCTGCTTGGCCAACACCTGTAGTGGCAGCTGCTTGGCCAACACCTGTAGTGACAGCTGCTTGGCCAACACCTGTAGTGACAGCTGCTTGGCCAACACCTGTAGTGACAGCTGCTTGGCCAACACCTGTAGTGACAGCTGCTTGGCCAACACCTGTAGTGACAGCTGCTTGGCCAACACCTGTAGTGACAGCTGCTTGACCAACACCTGTAGTGACAGCTGCTTGGCCAACACCTGTAGTGACAGCTGCTTGGCCAACACCTGTAGTGACAGCTGCTTGGCCAACACCTGTAGTGACAGCTGCTTGGCCAACACCTGTAGTGACAGCTGCTTGGCCAACACCTGTAGTGACAGCTGCTTGGCCAACACCTGTAGTGACAGCTGCTTGGCCAACACCTGTAGTGACAGCTGCTTGGCCAACACCTGTAGTGACAGCTGCTTGGCCAACACCTGTAGTGGCAGCTGCTTGGCCAACATCTGTAGTGGCAGCTGCTTGGCCAACACCTGTAGTGACAGCTGCTTGGCCAACACCTGTGATGACAGCTGCTTGGTCAACACCTGTAGTGACAGCTGCTTGGTCAACACCTGTAGTGACAGCTGCTTGGCCAACACCTGTAGTGACAGCTGCTTGGCTAACACCTGTAGTGACAGCTGCTTGGTCAACACCTGTAGTGACAGCTGCTTGGCCAACACCTGTAGTGACAGCTGCTTGGTCAACACCTGTAGTGACAGCTGCTTGGCCAACACCTGTAGTGACAGCTGCTTGGTCAACACCTGTAGTGACAGCTGCT
>NC_091210.1:20135960-20200960 GCF_040958095.1 Procambarus clarkii | reverse complement strand
TGGGCCAGTGGACACGGACTGTACTCTGTCGCCAAAACAGTTTGGGTCGAGAAATGAATATTTTGACATTACTTTTTCATTTTTTGTATTATAAATCCATATTTGACATCTAACATGTTATTAATATATTTGATTATAAAACCCGTGAGTTAACCGGTTTATTATGTGGTGTTAGGAGTGTTTGGTGGTAGATGTTAGCTACCAAGTTTAACATGAGTACACCCAAATCCTTTACATTGATTTAGAGTCCATAGTGCAGGGGGCTGGAGCCAGATTCATGAATAAATTACGCAAACACTTACGAACCTGTCCATCTTTTATCAATCTTTGGCGGCTTTGTTTATAATTATTAAACAGTTAATGAGCTCGGAAGCACCAGGAGGCTGTTTATAACAATAACAACAGTTGATTGGCAAGTTTTCATGCTTGTAAACTGTTTAATAAATGTAACCAAAGCCGTCAAAGATTGAGGAAAGATGTACACGTTCGTAAGTGCTTGCGTGAATCTGGCCCCTGGAACTTATTTTCCTTAAATGCGTATTATTATCTGTGGTCATTGAAAGACCTGATTTACGTTAGTTTGGAGGTGTGGTGTGTCCTCTATGTTGTCTACTCTCATAAAAATCCTAGTGTCATCTGCAAAGGATGATACATTACTCTAGATTGTGTCCTTGTCTATGTCCGATATGAGGATAAGAGAGTACTGGAGCAAGCACAGTACCCTGGGGGACTGGGGCCAGATTCACGAAAGCACTTACGAACGTGTACATCTTTCCTCAATCTTTGACGGCTTTGTTTACATTTATTAATCAATTTGCGAGCATGAAAACTTGCCAATCAACTGTTGTTATTGTTATAAACAGCCTCCTGGTACTTCGGAGCTCATTAACTGTTTAATAATTGAAAACAAAGCCGCCAAATATTGAGAAAAGATGAACACGTTCGTAAGTGCTTTCGTGAATCTGGCCCCTGAGCTCTTTACGGTTGATAGTCCGGATTGTTACTTGGTTGACTATTACACTCTGAGTTGTTAGTCAGGAAATTGTATATCCATCTGCCTATTTTTCCGGTAATTCCTTTTGACCGCATTTTGTGTGCAATAACACCATGGTCACATTTGTCGAAGGCTTTTGCGGAATCTGTGCGTATAAAGTCAGTATTTTGTCTACTATGGCATCTGAGGCAACCCGTTCTCGCAAATTCAATAAGTCAATATTGACTTATTAATTGCGTGCATAGGTGACATACTAAACATAATAGTTTCCCTTGAAAAGCTTCATAGAAAACACCGACCTTACCTAACCTACTTAGTATGTTAAAATAAGCATCTTATAGCTTCGTAATTACAATTGTTACTTAACCTATTATAGGTATAGGTTAGGTAATAATTGTAATTACGAAGCAATAAGATGCTTATCTTGACATACTAAGTAGGTTAGGTAAGGTCGGTGTTTTCTATGAAGCTTTTCAAGGGAAACTATTATGTTAAGTATGTCACCTATGCATATATTTAATAAGTCAATATTGACTTATTAAATTTGCGAGAACGGGTTGTCTGAGGTCATGCCATAGTGGTCGCGCGACTGTGACAGGCAAGAGCGCCCTGTTCTGAACCCATGTTGTCCGGGGACATGGAGACGCTGTGATTCCATGTATTTGGTGATTTTACTTATCACTTTTTCAAAGATTTTTATTATCTGTGATGATTTTGCGTTTGCTTTATTTCCTCGTTTTGGAGAGGTGCTATCTCAGATGATTTTAGTATGTCAGGAATGACACTATTATCCGAGGGGGGGGGAGGGAGGACCAGAATATAGGCCTATCTTGATATCTTGAGAGGTTATCTTGCGATGATTTCGGGGCTTTAGTGTCCCCGCGGCCCGGTCCTCGACCAGGCCTCCACCCCCAGGAAGCAGCCCGTGACAGCTGACTAACACCCAGGTACCCATTTTACTGCTAGGTAACAGGGGGCATAGGGTGAAAGAAACTCTGCCCATTGTTTCTCGCCGGCGCCTGGGATCGAACCCAGGACCACAGGATCACAAGTCCAGTGTGCTGTCCGCTCGGCCGTCCGGCATCCCCAACCCGCTGGGTTGTTCATCCTGTACAATCTTGCAATGTTTGCCGGCTTAACGCAAGCCAAGCCGCCTTGAGGAGCTTAGTGTGTGTGGCTTCCCCGCCACATAGACGAGGCGGCCAGTCATCACTTTCAACACTCCATGCATACGATAACTCCCCCAGGGATGAGATAACCCCCAGGAATGCTCCCCCGCCCCCCAATGCTCCCTCCATGCCCCCCCCCCCCCTCTAGGAGAGAGAGAGGGCGGAAGGTGCGCAGAAGAGACAGGTGGAGTCTGACGGACGATAACTACGCACACGGGTTCATCACGCCCTGATAACGATGACGATAAAGGTGCTAGTAGGCGGCAGGCGGGCGGTCGGGGGTTCGTGGGGGCACTTCGTGTGCCCCCACGCACGCACGCACGCAAACGCCACTCACAAACCCCCAAACCGCTTCTATATGGCGGTGCATCACCTTTCTGATTAGTGACTGCCATTTATCAAGTATTGAGGCCGCGGAGCGTCGCCCCGGGGCCCAGATGGAGGCGGTCGGCAGAGGTAAACAAAGCCAGGAGCCGCCACAAGATAATCAACGAAACTCAAAGAAAACAAAGAACGAACGATGGAAAATTCGTTCAGGTTTTAAGCGAGGTGCCCGGACCGCGGAGGTTGGAAGACATATTGGCCGGTAACTTCAAACGTGCGACGGGACGCCGCTACAGTCCTCTTGCGTTTGACACAACCAAGGGTTCGAGCCTCATACCTTGGCACCTCATTTTGTTGATATCGTTCACCCCTCCCCCCATCCCACACGCCTCCCCACCCTTCCCCACCCCTCCAACCTCACGTCAGACGTCGGCGCTAGAGAACCCCTCGCGAGACGTCCTTCCGGAGAGGCTGCAAACCCGGACCAGAGACTAAGTTAAGCCAGAAATGAAGCCGGAAAAGCCAAGGGACGAAGATGAACCAGCGAGGGACGAAGGGTAGGAGAGAGAGGGTCCAGCCCTTGTTTATAGGTTGGCCAGGGCGGCGCCCTTTGATGTCCTGCTGCTTATGGATACCGGCGCCCCTCCCCCCTCCCCCCCCCCCACACCCCCTCCTCTACCAGAAACCAAAATTTGGAGACGCCATTGAGGGAGACCAGGGGTAGGGGCGCCCCGGGGCTGGATTATGGCTAGTACACCTATCACCACACCCCACACATACCACACCCTACACATACCACACCCTACACCCACACATACCACACCTCCACACACCCCACACCACACCCTGCAAACACCACACACCACACCCCACCCTGCACACACCACACCACACACATCACACCCCCCACACACACACCACACCCCCCCACACACCACCCCACACACACACACACACCACACGCACACACTACACACCACACCCACACACCCCACACACCCCCACACACCCTATTCTATCAACCCCACCTCACCACTATCCCTACTCAATCGCCTATCCTCACTCACCACCATCCTATCTCATTCACCACTCCCTCTCCCTCACTATAGCCTCCCGTGCATGAGTCTAGCCCACCAACTCATCTTTACTCACATGATGCTGGCTGGGCTCCAGCTCCCGGGCCTCAACCCATTCACCAGGGCTTATGGTGGTTAAGCTCTTGGGTTCAGCCTGTAACTGGCTGGTTTTGGACGTGTTCCGTACCCTGTGTTGTTCAGTTGAGTCTATTATGCGCCCCATCCTTATCCGGTGAGCGTTGGTGGATAGGGTTAGTGGGGCACAGTAAGGGTTAGCTGTACCTTGAGGTGCTTCCGGGGCTTAGCGTCCCCGCGGCCCGGTCCTCGACCAGGCCTCCTATTAGGAAAAGTTCAGGAAGTGAAGCCAATGGTTCATTCAGTAAGCCAGTAACAGTCTTGTGAACACACACACACACACACACACACACACACACACACACACACACACACAAGGGGCCTGGTAGCCTAGTGGATAGCTCACAGGACTCGTAATTCTGTGACGCGGGTTCAATTCCCGCACCAAGCAGAAACAAATGGGCAAAGTTTCTATCACCCTAAATGCCCCTGTTACCTAGCAGTAAATAGGTACCTGGGAGTCAGTCAGCTGTCACGGGCTGCTTCCTGGTGTGTGTGTATGTGTGTGGGGAAAAAAATAATAAACAGTTGATTGATAGTTGAGAGGCGGGCCGAAAGAGCAGAGCTCAACCCCCGCAAACACAACTAGGTGAATACACACACACACACACACACACACACACGAACAAGGGGACACAGGTGGAAGCTGAGTACCCAAATGAGCCACAGAGACGTTAGAAAGAACTTTTTCAGTGTCAGAGTAGTTAGCAAATGGAATGCATTAGGAAGTGATGTGGTGGAGGCTGACTCCATACACAGTTTCAAATGTAGATATGATAGAGCCCAATAGGCTCAGGAATCTGTACATCAGTTGATTGACGGTTGAGAGGCGGGACCAAAGAGCCAGAGCTCAACCCCCGCAAGCACAATTAGGTGAGTACAATTAGGTGAGTACACACACACACACACACACACACACCGCCATAGCGTCACTCATCTTGTGAGTGAACACACCGACATTTCAGCATTAATAATATTTCATTATGTCGGGGACAGGCAGCCAGTGTGTATTCACACACGTTAGGCTTATATCGAACCCCCCTCCTCCCCCCCCTCAGGTCGAATTACAGACCCGGCCCAGGATGCCACCCCACAACAAACTCCTGATATACTACTTGCTGCTAGGTGAACAGATGCATTAGGTGATAGGGCACAGAAAATGCGCCAAACCATATCTGTCTCGCCCGAGATTTGAATCCGAATTTCTCGCTTGGGAGTCGAAAATGAGCCCAATTGTTCTACCGGAACCCTCCCATCAAACACTCCCCAATAGGAAGAAAACCCGCTGAGTTGTTCATCCTGTCATTGTACCCAGAAACTGGGTTGTTCATCCTGTCATTGTACCCAGAAACTGGGTTGTTCATCCTGTCATTGTACCCAGAAACTGGGTTGTTCATCCTGTCATTGTACCCAGAAACTGGGTTGTTCATCCTGTCATTGTACCCAGAAACTGGGTTGTTCATCCTGTCATTGTACCCAGAAACAGCTGAGTTGTTCATCCTGTCATTGTTCCAGGAAACTGGGCTGTTCATCCTGTCATTGTACCCAGAAACAGCTGGGTTCTTCATCCTGTCATTGTACCCAGACACAGCTGGGTTGTTCATCCTGTCATTGTACCCAGAAACAGCTGGGTTGTTCATCCTGTCATTGTACCCAGAAACAGCTGGGTTGTTCATCCTGTCATTGTACCCAGACACAGCTGGGTTGTTCATCCTGTCATTGTACCCAGACACAGCTGGGTTGTTCATCCTGTCATTGTACCCAGAAACTGGGTTGTTCATCCTGTCATTGTACCCAGAGAGCTGGGTTGTTCATCCTGTCATTGTACCCAGAAACAGCTGGGTTGTTCATCCTGTCATTGTACCCAGACACAGCTGGGTTGTTCATCCTGTCATTGTACCCAGAGACAGCTGGGTTGTTCATCCTGTCAGTGTACCCAGACACAGCTGGGTTGTTCATCCTGTCATTGTACCCAGACACAGCTGGGTTGTTCATCCTGTCATTGTACCCAGAGACAGCTGGGTTGTTCATCCTGTCATTGTACCCAGAGACAGCTGGGTTGTTCATCCTGTCATTGTACCCAGACACAGCTGGGTTGTTCATCCTGTCATTGTTCCAGGAAACTGGGTTGTTCATCCTGTCATTGTACCCAGAAAGAGCTGGGTTGTTCATCCTGTCATTGTACCCAGAGACAGCTGGGTTGTTCATCCTGTCATTGTTCCAGGAAACTGGGTTGTTCATCCTGTCATTGTACCCAGAAAGAGCTGGGTTGTTCATCCTGTCATTGTACCCAGAAAGAGCTGGGTTGTTCATCCTGTCATTGTACCCAGAAAGAGCTGGGTTGTTCATCCTGTCATTGTACCCAGAAAGAGCTGGGTTGTTCATCCTGTCATTGTACCCAGAAAGAGCTGGGTTGTTCATCCTGTCATTGTACCCAGAAAGAGCTGGGTTGTTCATCCTGTCATTGTACCCAGAAACAGCTGGGTTGTTCATCCTGTCATTGTACCCAGAAACAGCTGGGACGAACTTAATTGTGCTATGGTTGTTAGACTATAGCAATCGTCTGTATACAACGTTATATACAGACGTATACATACAATGTATTGTTGGTATACAGTGGAAGGTCAACAGAGACTAACCATTTATTTAACCATTTGAAAAGAGCTTTTTCATAGATAAAACTTTTCATGGATTTGATGAATGTGACTTTTTTATGAATTATAATTTGCTGAGTGGGGCCGTAAGCCTTCGTCTGATCCATTAAGTCTTCATTTCAGTCTTCAGTAAGTCTGTGGATGAGTGTTTACGGCTCTTAAGTTGACCTCAGTAAGGTTAAGTCCACTCTGTGGATGGGGTTCCTTGTTTACCTGTAGATATCTCTCAGATAATAATATACCTTGCTTGATTTCAGATGATCGTACATACCTGTGTTAGCGTTTCCACTACCACCCACAGGATGGGTATGGGGTCCACTACCACCCACAGGATGGGTATGGGGTCCACTACCACCCACAGGATGGGTATGGGGTCCACTACCACCCACAGGATGGGTATGGGGTCCACTACCACCCACAGGATGGGTATGGGGTCCACTACCACCCACAGGATGGGTATGGGGTCCACTACCACCCACAGGATGGGTATGGGGTCCACTACCACTCACAGGATGGGTATGGGGTCCACTACCACCCACAGGATGGGTATGGGGTCCACTACCACTCACAGGATGGGTATGGGGTCCACTACCACCCACAGGATGGGTATGGGGTCCACTACCACCCACAGGATGGGTATGGGGTCCACTACCACCCACAGGATGGGTATGGGGTCCACTACCACCCACAGGAAGGGTATGGGGTCCACTACCACTCACAGGATGGGTATGGGGTCCACTACCACCCACAGGATGGGTATGGGGTCCACTACCACCCACAGGAAGGGTATGGGGTCCACTACCACTCACAGGATGGGTATGGGGTCCACTACCACCCACAGGATGGGTATGGGGTCCACTACCACTCACAGGATGGGTATGGGGTCCACTACCACCCACAGGATGGGTATGGGGTCCACTACCACCCACAGGATGGGTATGGGGTCCACTACCGCCCACAGGAAGGGTATGGGGTCCACTACCACTCACAGGATGGGTATGGGGTCCACTACCACCCACAGGATGGGTATGGGGTCCACTACCACCCACAGGATGGGTATGGGGTCCACTACCACCCACAGGATGGGTATGGGGTCCACTACCACCCACAGGATGGGTATGGGGTCCACTACCACCCACAGGATGGGTATGGGGTCCACTACCACCCACAGGAAGGGTATGGGGACCACTACCACCCACAGGATGGGTATGGGGTCCACTACCACTCACAGGATGGGTATGGGGTCCACTACCGCCCACAGGATGGGTATGGGGTCCACTACCGCCCACAGGATGGGTATGGGGTCCACTACCACTCACAGGATGGGTATGGGGTCCACTACCGCCCACAGGATGGGTATGGGGTCCACTACCACCCACAGGATGGGTATGGGGTCCACTACCACTCACAGGATGGGTATGGGGTCCACTACCACTCACAGGATGGGTATGGGGTCCACTACCGCCCAAAGGATGGGTATGGGGTCCACTACCGCCCACAGGATGGGTATGGGGTCCACTACCGCCCACAGGATGGGTATGGGGTCCACTACCACCCACAGGATTGGTATGGGGTCCACTACCGCCCACAGGAAGGGTATGGGGTCCACTACCACCCACAGGATGGGTATGGGGTCCACTACCACCCACAGGATGGGTATGGGGTCCACTACCACCCACAGGATGGGTATGGGGTCCACTACCACCCACAGGAAGGGTATGGGGTCCACTACCACTCACAGGATGGGTATGGGGTCCACTACCACTCACAGGATGGGTATGGGGTCCACTACCGCCCACAGGAAGGATATGGGGTCCACTACCGCCCACAGGAAGGGTATGGGGTCCACTACCACCCACAGGATGGGTATGGGGTCCACTACCACCCACAGGATGGGTATGGGGTCCACTACCACCCACAGGATGGGTATGGGGTCCACTACCACTCACAGGATGGGTATGGGGTCCACTACCACTCACAGGATGGGTATGGGGTCCACTACCGCCCACAGGATGGGTATGGGGTCCACTACCGCCCACAGGATGGGTATGGGGTCCACTACCGCCCACAGGATGGGTATGGGGTCCACTACCACCCACAGGATTGGTATGGGGTCCACTACCGCCCACAGGAAGGGTATGGGGTCCACTACCACCCACAGGATGGGTATGGGGTCCACTACCACCCACAGGATGGGTATGGGGTCCACTACCACCCACAGGATGGGTATGGGGTCCACTACCACCCACAGGAAGGGTATGGGGTCCACTACCACTCACAGGATGGGTATGGGGTCCACTACCACTCACAGGATGGGTATGGGGTCCACTACCGCCCACAGGAAGGATATGGGGTCCACTACCGCCCACAGGAAGGGTATGGGGTCCACTACCACCCACAGGATGGGTATGGGGTCCACTACCACTCACAGGATGGGTATGGGGTCCACTACCACTCACAGGATGGGTATGGGGTCCACTACCGCCCACAGGAAGGGTATGGGGTCCACTACCACCCACAGGAAGGGTATGGGGACCACTACCACCCACAGGATGGGTATGGTGACCACTACCGCCCACAGGAAGGGTATGGGGACCACTACCACTCACAGGATGGGTATGGGGACCACTACCACTCACAGGATGGGTATGGGGTCCACTACCGCCCACAGGAAGGGTATGGGGACCACTACCACTCACAGGATGGGTATGGGGTCCACTACCACCCACAGGATGGGTATGGGGACCACTACCACCCACAGGATGGGTATGGGTTCCACTACCGCCCACAGGATGGGTATGGGGACCACTACCACCCACAGGATGGGTATGGGGTCCACTACCACTCACAGGAAGGGTATGGGGTCCACTACCACCCACAGGATGGGTATGGGGTCCACTACCACCCACAGGATGGGTATGGGGTCCACTACCACCCACAGGATGGGTATGGGGTCCACTACCACCCACAGGATGGGTATGGGGTCCACTACCACCCACAGGATGGGTATAGGAAGGGTACTTGTTAAGACTGCACTCACCGCCAGTTCTCTGAGGGTGTCAGTTAGGGTGTAGTGTTGACAATAGACACCCTCCGGGGTGTACCGCTGGCCAGCCTTAACAACACAGCGAAACAGCCGAACTACATCGCGAGCAGCGCCATCTGACGCTGGGATACAGACCCGCCAATGCCCACGTGGCTTGTCCAACCCGTTCTCGCAAATTCGTAAAGTCAATATTGACTTATTAACTACGTGCATAGGTGATATACTAAACATAATAGATACCCTTAAAAAGATTCATAGAAAACGCCGACCTTACCTAACCTTGTTAGTATCCTAAGATAAGCATCTTATTGCTTCGTAATTACAATTATTACTTAACCTATACCTATTATAGGTTAGGTAATAATTGTAATTACGAAGCAATAAGATGCTTATCTTAACATACTAAGTAGGTTAGGTAAGGTCGGTGTTTTCTATGAATCTTTTTAAGGGTATCTATTATGTTAAGTATGTCACCTATGCACATATTTAATAAGTCAATATTGACTTATTAAATTTGCGAGAACGGACAAGCCGCTCCCTGGCTAACGGAACAACCCTTATTCCTATGCTAATTGAGGTAAGGACTAAGACAGTGCTTTCGCATATTGTTTTTAACCCTCGCTGAGTGTAATAGCCATTGGACTCTGGACTAAAATAAGTCATTCCGTTCACATTTTATAATAATTTTAAAATAAACGAACTATGTCATGGGTTCGTATCCTGGCCGGGGAGGATTGACTGGGCGCAATTCCTTAACTGTAGCCTCTGTTTAACGCAACAGTAAAATGTGTACTTGGATGAAAAAACGATTCTTCGCGGCAGGGGATCGTATTCCAGGGACCATAGGATTAAGGACTTGCCCGAAACGCTACGCGTACTAGTGGCTCTACAACAATGTAACAACTCTTGTATATATCTCAAAAAAAAAATAATAATTAGTATATGCGTTTAGTAAATTCTTTGGTTTCTTTCATATGAAATGCTGGACAGTCTCTGGTGAGACATTTATGTTTAGGAGAGTTTTACACAGCTTCAGGTGGAATTATATACAATTATACCAGTGATATGTAGTGGGAATGACTTGAAACTTTCTCCTGATAGTTCCCTTCCCTTCACTGTATGTGTCATGTATCTAGAACACACGACGGTGAACACACGACGGTGAACACACGACGGTGACCACACGACGGTGAACACACGACGGTGAACACACGACGGTGACCACACGACGGTGACCACACGACGGTGACCACACGACGGTGACCACACGACGGTGACCACACGACGGTGACCACACGACGGTGACCACACGACGGTGACCACACGACGGTGACCACACGACGGTGAACACACGACGGTGAACACAGACGGTGAACACACGACGGTGATTCACCGTTCCAGTAGCATAACCTTTGACCCGTGAGGTATGAAAGAGATATATGTATTTTTATTTTTAGATTTCTATTTATTTTAGGGGAGCCGGTCGGCCGAGCGGACAGCACGCTGTACTTGTGATCCTGTGGTCCCGAGTTCGATCCCAGGCGCCGGGGAGAAACAATGGGCAGAGTTTCTTTCACCCTATGCCCCTGTTATCTAGCAGTAAAATAGGTACCTGGGTGTTAGTCAGCTGTCACGGGCTGCTTCCTGGGGGTGGAGGCCTGGTCGAGGACCAGGCCGCGGGGACACTAAAACCCCGAAATCATCTCAAGATAGATATCTAGTGTCCGTGTTAGAACCCTTAAAGGTTATAGAGTCCAGTTTGGGTTCCAGAGTGTAAGGAAAGGGCATATAGAGCCCCTCTGAGGGCTGCACCAGCTGAGACGAGCACTCACCACCACCTGCTCCACAATGGTTATCTTGAGGTTATCTTGAGATGATTTCGGGGCTTTAGTGTCCCCGCGGCCCGGTCCTCGACCAGGCCTCCACCCCCAGGAAACAGCCCGTGACAGCTGACTCACTCCCAGGTACCTATTTACTGCTAGGTAACAGGGGCATTCAGGGTGAAAGAAACTTTGCCCATTTGTTTCTGCCTCGTGCGGGAATCGAACCCGCGCCACAGAATTACGAGTCCTGCGCGCTATCCACCAGGCTACCAGGCCCCTGGAATATATAGTATAGATCATTCATAAACCTTTGCGAGGGGCCAGGGAGGGCTGAGGGCCCAGGGAGGGCTGAGGGCCCAGGGAGGGCTGAGGGCCCAGGGAGGGCTGAGGGCCCAGGGAGGGCTGAGGGCCCAGGGAGGGCTGAGGGCCCAGGGAGGGCTGAGGGGCCAGGGAGGGCTGAGGGGCCAGGGAGGGCTGAGGGCCCAGGGAGGGCTGAGGGCCCAGGGAGGGCTGAGGGCCCAGGGAGGGCTGAGGGCCCAGGGAGGGCTGAGGGCCCAGGGAGGGCTGAGGGCCCAGGGAGGGCTGAGGGGCCAGGGAAGGCTGAGGGCCCAGGGAGGGCTGAGGGGCCAGGGAGGGCTGAGGGCCCAGGGAGGGCTGAGGGCCCAGGGAGGGCTGAGGGCCCAGGGAGGGCTGAGGGCCCAGGGAGGGCCGAGGGCCCAGGGAGGGCTGAGGGCCCAGGGAGGGCTGAGGGGCCAGGGAGGGCTGAGGGCCCAGGGAGGGCTGAGGGCCCAGGGAGGGCTGAGGGCCCAGGGAGGGCTGAGGGCCCAGGGAGGGCTGAGGGCCCAGGGAGGGCTGAGGGGCCAGGGAGGGCTGAGGGGCCAGGGAGGGCTGAGGGCCCAGGGAGGGCTGAGGGCCCAGGGAGGGCTGAGGGCCCAGGGAGGGCTGAGGGCCCAGGGAGGGCTGAGGGGCCAGGGAGGGCTGAGGGCCCAGGGAGGGCTGAGGGCCCAGGGAGGGCTGAGGGCCCAGGGAGGGCTGAGGGGCCAGGGAGGGCTGAGGGCCCAGGGAGGGCTGAGGGCCCAGGGAGGGCTGAGGGCCCAGGGAGGGCTGAGGGCCCAGGGAGGGCTGAGGGGCCAGGGAGGGCTGAGGGCCCAGGGAGGGCTGAGGGCCCAGGGAGGGCTGAGGGGCCAGGGAGGGCTGAGGGCCCAGGGAGGGCTGAGGGCCCAGGGAGGGCTGAGGGCCCAGGGAGGGCTGAGGGCCCAGGGAGGGCTGAGGGCCCAGGGAGGGCTGAGGGCCCAGGGAGGGCTGAGGGGCCAGGGAGGGCTGAGGGCCCAGGGAGGGCTGAGGGCCCAGGGAGGGCTGAGGGGCCAGGGAGGGCTGAGGGCCCAGGGAGGGCTGAGGGCCCAGGGAGGGCTGAGGGCCCAGGGAGGGCTGAGGGCCCAGGGAGGGCTGAGGGGCCAGGGAGGGCTGAGGGGCCAGGGAGGGCTGAGGGCCCAGGGAGGGCTGAGGGCCCAGGGAGGGCTGAGGGCCCAGGGAGGGCTGAGGGCCCAGGGAGGGCTGAGGGGCCCCTCAGCTACACAGTATTCATCTATGGACATCCATATATGGTGAAACACATGTGAAGCACCTCTCACACACTCACAGCTCCCTGACAAGAGGGAGCCAGCTTAGCTTAGCTGCCAACACCCACACATCGTGTCAGCAAGGCGGACAGTCCGCCTGCTTTCACACCTCTCACTGTATTTCCCACTTCTATACTTCCCTTCACCTATGCCTCTCCTTCCTCTTTACTCAAAAAAAAAAAATTGTTCAAAGGTAGGGTAAAGTTTGCCCAGATGTGCCCTGGGGGAATGTCTCAGGGTAGACATATTCCCAGAGCACAACTGGGTACATAACGTCCATTTTCATATAGAATATCGTTAAGTCCATTCTGATGTGAGGTTTCTGAAGCAAATTTTACCTTGTGGGCTTTATAAACCATTAAACATTTACTCATTACCGGCAACATTGACCCGTCTTCCGTTCCTTGTATGGGCTGAGGAGCAGGTGTGGGCGGCTGTGGGCGCAGGAGGCAGAGGAAGGGGTGGCCGTGGGCGTAGAAGAGACGGGTGACACAGTTGAAGTGGACCAGCACTGACGGGTTGTACTGTGAGAGGCCGCCGGACCAGACCCTCTAATTCCCTTTAGCTCTGGCTCAGAGATCAACCGCCCCGACTTCCCGCCCAAAACATTGAGAGTGTAAGTGGACGGTCTGGCGGCCACCTGGACGGGTCTCCGCGACACTTACGGTACTGTCCAATGGTTATCTTGAGGTTATCTTGAGATGATTTCGGGGCTTTAGTGTCCCCGCGGCCCGGTCTTCGACCAGGCCTCCACCCCCAGGAAGCAGCCCGTGACAGCTGACTAACACCCAGGTACCTATTTACTGCTAGGTAACAGGGGCATAGGGTGAAAGAAACTTGGCCCATTTGTTTCTGCCTCGTGCGGGAATCGAACCCGCGCCACAGAATTAAGAGTCCTGCGCGCTATCCACCAGGCTACGAGGCCCCTACAAGGTCCTGTCCAATGCGGTCAAACACTTACTGACAGCCTCGCGGAACTTAGTAAAAATTATCATTATTAAAATATGACGTTTTAGAATTAACAACGATTTTATTCTATGTTCATAGGGTGGTTCTGGCGAACTTTGGGTCAGATTCACGAAAGCAGTTACGCAAGCACTTACGAACCTGTACATCTTTTCTCAATCTTTGGCGGCTTCGTTTACAATTATTAAACAGTTAATGAGCCCCGAAGCCCCAGGAGGCTGTTTATAACAATAAAAACAGTTGAATGGCAAGTTTTCATGCTTGTAAACTTTTTAATAAATGTAACCAAAGCCGTCTATGATTGAGGAAAGATGTACACGTTCTTAAGTGTTTGCGTAAGTCCTTTCGTGAATCTGGTCCCTTATTTTTAAGGAGAATCGGGTCCTATTCCGGATCTCAGAGACTCTTCTGACGTCTGAAAGTTGGCGTGATTGTCCATAGAGTGATTTACCTGATTGTCAATTGTTATTGATGTGTAGTTAACGTCATTAATGTTGATGTTAATTAAACATTACTCAAGCATGTTTTGACTATTGTGAGTGTGAGGGAGGGAGGGGGGGAGGGTGGTTATCTTGAGGTTATCTTGAGATGATTTCGGGGTTTAGTGTCCCCGCGGCCCGGTCCTCGACCAGGCCTCCACCCCCAGGAAGCAGCCCGTGACAGCTGACTAACTCCCAGGTACCTATTTACTGCTAGGTAACAGGGGCATTCAGGGTGAAAGAAACTTTGCCCATTTGTTTCTGCGGGTGAGAGAGAAAATAGGAAGAAGGTAGAATAGGAGAGAGAATAGGAGAGCGAACAGATGGGAGGATGAGAATTATCAGGAGAAATTGTCGCATTTTTATTTTCATTTACTGAAAATGAACTTTATTTTTATTGACCTATTTTGCATTAAGGTCTGAGCGATGAGGTCTATTCCTGAACTATATGAGATGACCCGGGAGCCGGTCGGCCGAGCGGACAGCACACTGGACTTGTGATCCTGTGGTCCTGGGTTCGATCCCACGCGTAGGCGAGAAACAATAGGCAGAGTTTCTTTCACCCTATGCCCCTGTTACCTAGCAGTAAAATAGGTACCTGGGTGTTAGTCAGCTGTCACGGGCTGCTTCCTGGGGGTGGAGGCCTGGTCGAGGACCGGGCCGCGGGGACACTAAAGCCCCGAAATCATCTCAAGATAGGCCTAATTCACAATATCTGAGGCCTAATACTGTACATATGTGTGCTATACTAAGCCTACGAATAATTAAGTTTGTTTTTTTAGTTTCATTTTTTTCGAACTCTGTAAAGTGAATAGTGCCAAATTCTACTAAGTGCTTAGTACGTCAATATTTGTACTATGGTGCAGAGTATTACAAACACTACTGTCTAAAGAGGAGGACGGGCTGTTACATGACAGGTGGTGACAGATCTTCTGGACAGGTTGGTATTTTGATTATTGGTAGCAATTGGTGGCAGGGACGGGTGGCAGGGGTAGGGCCAGCGGCAGGGGCGGGTGGCAGGAGTAGGGGCAGCGGCAGGGGCGGCAGCGACAGGGGCGGCAGGGGCGGCAGCGACAGGAGTGGCAGCGGCAGGGGCGGCAGGGACAGGGGCGGCAGCGACAGGGGCAGCAGCGACAGGGGCGACAGGGGCGGCAGGGACAGGGGCCGCAGTGACAGGGGCGGCAGGGACAGGGGCGGCAGCGACAGGGGCGGCAGCGACAGGGGCGGCAGGGGCGGCAGGGGCGGCAGGGACAGGGGCGGCAGGGACAGGGGCGGCAGCGACAGGGGTGGCAGGGACAGAGGCGGCAGGGACAGAGGCGGCAGCGACAGGGGCGGCAGCGACAGGGGCGGCAGGGACAGGGGCGGCAGCGACAGGGGCGGCAGCGACAGGGGCGGCAGCGACAGGGGCGGCAGCGACAGGGGCGGCAGGGACAGGGGCGGCAGCGACAGGGGCGGCAGCGACAGGGGCGGCAGCGACAGGGGTGGCAGGGACAGAGGCGGCAGGGACAGAGGCGGCAGCGACAGGGGCGGCAACGACAGGGGCGGCAGGGAAAGGGGTGGCAGCGGCAGGGGCGGCAGCGACAGGGGCGGCAGCGACAGGGGCGGCAGGGACAGGGGCGGCAGCGACAGGGGCGGCAGGGACAGGGGCGGCAGGGACAGGGGCGGCAGCGACAGGGGCGGCAGCGACAGGGGCGGCAGCGACAGGGGCGGCAGCGACAGGGGCGGCAGCGACAGGGGCGGCAGCGACAGGGGTGGCAGCGACAGGGGCGGCAGCGACAGGGGCGGCAGCGACAGGGGCGGCAGGGACAGGGGCGGCAGCGACAGGGGTGGCAGCGACAGGGGCGGCAGCGGCAGGGACAGGGGCGGCAGCGACAGGGGCGGCAGCGACAGGGGCGGCAGGGACAGGGGCGGCAGCGACAGGGGCGGCAGCGACAGGGGTGGCAGCGGCAGGGGCGGCAGCGACAGGGGCGGCAGCGACAGGGGTGGCAGCGACAGGGGCGGCAGGGGCAGCGGCACTGGAGGATGGCAGGCTAAGCGAGGCGGCATGTCTCAAATAACAGGAACACAATAGACTTAGCTTCTGGTCTTACCGCCGCCCGCCTCCTGACTCCGGCTGCGACTTCGGCTTCACCTTCCGCCTGTAGAGTGCTCCTGTGGGGCGCCTGCACCTCCCTGCCCCGCTCCTTCCCCTCCGACAACGCCACCCCATCGTGGCGGGAAAGTAACGCCGCCGCTAGTAAGCGAAAAGGAACATGGAACGCAGAATAGGTCGGGAAAGGCGCCCACACCTGCTAGTCAAAGCGTTCAGATGTAAAGGGCGGCTGTGGGCGGGTCCAGGCGCCCACCAAGCCGCCCCAAGTGTGAATGGTGGTAATACGAGGCCGCCTATCCCCTACCCATACCCCGATCCCAACCCCCCCAACTACGACCACAATACCCGCCCCTCAAATCCTCCCACGCCCCTCCCCCCCACCACATCAACCACCGCCATCACTTTGTACTACCGCCACACACACACACACACACACACACACACACACACACACACACACACACACACACACACACACACACACACACACACACACTTAGTGTCAGAGTGGTTGACAAATGGAATGCATTAGGAAGTAATGTGGTGGAGGCTGACTCCATACACAGTTTATAATGTAGATATGATAGAGCCCAATAGGCTCAGGAACCTGTACACCAGTTGATTGACAGTTGAGAGGCGGGACCAAAGAGCCAGAGCTCAACCCCTGCAAGCTTCCCTTCCCCTCCCCCCCCCCCACCTCTCTGCTCCTGCATCCCATGGCCTCATTTCCTCCAATCCCAGACCGTCCCAGCCCCCCATCCCAGATCTTCCTGGTCCCCATCCAATACCCTGGCTAGATGTCCTTCAGTCCCAGACCCTTCCTGTCCGCCTATTCCAGGAGCATCGAAGGAAACTAAGATTGGACAGAAGAAAGATTGATTGGTGAAGATTAGGCCACCCAAAAGGTGGCACGGGCATGAATAGCCCGTAAGTGGTGGCCCTTTTGAGCCATTACCAGTATCAAGAGCTGATACTGGAGATCTGTGGAGGTGCGACTGCACCCTGCATGACGGGAGATGTCTCCCGTGTGTCAGAAGAAAGTCAGCTTCAAATAAATATACTCAAACAGATGGGATTGCAAGCAAAGCAAGCGAATTTAGGGAAAGAGCTCAAGAGAAAAACCTGGATGTAATAGGACTCGCAGAAACAAAACTGTCAGGTATCATAACAAATGCGGTGTTTTCCCAGGACTACAATGTAATAAGGATAGAAAGAGTAGGAAGGGAAGACTGCAGAGTGCAGTCCCTGGCAGAGGGACACAAACAAAACAAGGCCCCAAAATCTGTTGGTATTACAGATGGGCTACCTGTAAGCATGGGGAATCAGGAAGAACAAATGGAACATGTACACACGATCACCCTAGAAAGTGCAGAAACCTCCTCAATACAGGTAAATGTACCAAAAGCTGTGAATTCTTTCACCCAGAAATTTGCAAGAACTCTTTGGACAGGAAAGAGTGCTTCAATGCTGAATGCCCAGCTTTTCATATAAGAGGCACCAGGCGAATAAAACCGACAGACTACCACTATGAAAACAGCCACTACTCCATCGACCGGGATAATTTTTTAGCAAGAGGAGGAGGAGAAGAATGGCTAAAACTGACCAGACTCTACCACCAACTCGGTCAAATGCTAGAGAGGACGCAAACACAGTGGCCTCCTTACCAGAGCCTCAGATATTAACACCAATTAAAGCATCCAGCACTTCCACTAACACGATAACATCATTTATATTTGCCAACATCCAGGGTATAAAAACACGCAAATCCAACAAAGTTCACTTTATAGATGGTCTCCTTCATGAGGCAAATGCAGTGTTTGCAGCCCTAACGGAAACTCACACAAAGGACTACCTTGATGGTGAAATATGGATCTCAGAATACAATCTCTTCAGATGTGATAGGAAACACCGGCTTCAGGGTGGGGTCAGCCTCTACATCAAAGACACACTCATCTGTACTGAGCTGCTAAACACCTCAAATGATATGGTGGAAGTGCTGATAGTCAAAATAGAGATCCTAAATGTAGTTGTTGTCCTTGTATATAAGTCACCGGAGGCAAACCCTCAGCAGTTTAAAGACCAACTAATGAAAATAGAACACTGCTTGGAAAACCTCACAAATCCAGCTCCGAACATCATCCTGCTTGGGGACTTCAACCTACGGCACCTGAAATGGAAGCACCTGGCTAATACAGTAATATCAGAAAGAATACCAGGAAGTAGCCTAAATGAACAGGCACATGCAAATGACCTGCTACGGATGTGCGATAGGTTTGCCTTAAACCAGCAAATAGTAGAACCAACTAGGAAGGAGAACACGCTGGACCTCATTTTCACTAATAATGATGAGTTGATCGGGAACATAATGATTACAAATACCTGTTACTCAGATCACAACTTAATTGAAGTTCTGACAACCATGGGGAATGGACCTTCAAAACCAGTCCAGATTCCCGGTGGAGGAGATTTCAGCAAATTCAACTTCAATAATAAACGGATAAACTGGGAGCAAATAAACCAGGACTTCACAGAAATAAACTGGGAAGAACAGCTAGGAAATGCAAACCTGAACCAGTGCCTGGAAAAAATAAGCTCAGTAGCACTAGAAATATGTTCAAACCGCATATCCCTAAGAAAAAAGAGAGAGATGCAGATTGGAACGGGAACGTCGTTCCCTATATAGGCGAAGAAAACGAATCGCGGAACAACTTGAGAGTCGCACCCTATCTCAAGAACGGCGAAGAAGGTTAGGTAGAGAAATAGAAACAATTGAACTCAAGCTACAAGAATCATACAAAACCCAGGAGAGGCAAAGAGAGCAAAAGGCCATCAGTGAAATAGAGAGAAATCCGAAATATTTTTTCTCCTATGCAAAATCAAGATCAAAAACCACATCTAGTATCGGGCCCCTGCGAAAGGGAGATGGAACTTTCACTGATGACAACAAAGAAATGAGCGAGTTACTGAGGAAGCAGTACGACTCTGTTTTCAGCGAGCCATTAAATGCACTAAAGATTGATAACCCAAATGAATTTTTCATGGATATGATACCAACATCAAATCATATATCAGACGTCGCCCTATAGGGCATGGCTATACCAAAGGAAACAGGGCATGGCTATACCAAAGGAAACAGAGAGTTAGTATAAATGGAATCAAGTCAGAGTGGGAAAATGTTGTAAGTGGAGTGCCTCAAGGCTCTGTCCTGGGACCTCTGTTGTTTATAATATATATAAATGATTTAGATTCAGGTTTGAGTAGCAACATTTGCAAATTTGCCGATGATACGAAAATCGGTAGGGAAATTAATTCGGAGGAGGACTCACTATCACTTCAAGTTGATCTAGATAGGGTTTTGAAATGGTCAAAGGATTGGCAGATGCAGTTTAATGCTGATAAATGTAAAGTTCTGAGGTTAGGTAATGATGATAGAGTTACAAGATACGAGCTAGATGGTGTTGTGATTGCGAAGTCGGATTGCGAAAGGGATCTGGGAGTTATGATTAGTAAGAATTTAAAACAAAAGGATCAATGCATAAATGTTCGTAATAAGGCAAATCGGACACTTGGATTTATTAATCGCAGCGTTAGTAACAAGACACCTGGTGTGGTTCTCAAGCTATATCTTGCTCTAGTTAGGCCCCATTTAGATTATGCAGTTCAGTTTTGGTCGCCATATTATAGAATGGATATAAATTCACTTGAACGTGTCCAGCGTAGGATGACTAAGTTAATTCCCCAAATTAGAAATCTTTCATATGAAGAAAGATTAACAAAGCTTAAGTTGCATTCACTGGAAAGGCGAAGAGTTAGGGGTGACATGATAGAGGTTTACAAGTGGATGAATGGACATAACCGGGGGGATATTAATAGGGTATTAAAAGTATCAACACAGGACAGAACACGAAACAATGGGTATAAATTGGATAAGTTTAGATTTAGGAAAGACTTGGGTAAATACTGGTTCAGTAACAGGGTTGTTGATTTGTGGAACCAATTGCCGCGTAACATTGTGGAGGTGGGGTCCCTCGATTGTTTCAAGCACGGGTTGGACAAGTATATGAGTGGGATTGGGTGGTTATAGAATAGGAGCTGCCTCGTATGGGCCAATAGGCCTTCTGCAGTTACCTTTGTTCTTATGTTCTTAAATGTTGTAAGTGGAGTGCCTCAAGGCTCTGTCCTGGGACCTCTGTTGTTTATAATATATATAAATGATTTAGATTCAGGTCTGAGTAGCAACATTTGCAAATTTGCCGATGATACGAAAATCGGTAGGGAAATTAATTCGGAGGAGGACTCGCTATCGCTTCGGGTTGGTCTGGACGGGGTTTTGGGATGGTCAAGGGATTGGCAGATGCAGTTTGGTGCTGATAAATGTAAAGTTCTGAGGTTGGGTGGTGGTGATAGGGTTGCAGGATACGAGCTGGATGGTGTTGTGGTTGCGGGGTCGGATTGCGGGGGGGATCTGGGAGTTGTGATTGGTAAGAATTTGGAACGGGGGGATCAATGCATAAATGTTCGTAATGGGGCAAATCGGACACTTGGATTTGTTAATCGCAGCGTTGGTAGCAAGACACCTGGTGTGGTTCTCAAGCTGTGTCTTGCTCTGGTTGGGCCCCATTTGGATTGTGCAGTTCGGTTTTGGTCGCCGTATTGTGGAATGGATGTGGGTTCACTTGAGCGTGTCCAGCGTGGGATGGCTGGGTTGGTTCCCCAAATTGGAGATCTTTCATATGAGGAAAGATTAACAAAGCTTAAGTTGCATTCACTGGAAAGGCGAAGAGTTAGGGGTGACATGATAGAGGTTTACAAGTGGATGAATGGACATAACCGTGGGGATATTAATAGGGTATTAAAAGTATCAACACAGGACAGAACACGAAACAATGGATATAAATTGGATAAGTTTAGATTTAGGAAAGACTTGGGTAAATACTGGTTCAGTAACAGGGTTGTTGATTTGTGGAACCAATTGCCGCGTAACATTGTGGAGGTGGGGTCCCTCGATTGTTTCAAGCACGGGTTGGACAAGTATATGAGTGGGATTGGGTGGTTATAGAATAGGAGCTGCCTCGTATGGGCCAATAGGCCTTCTGCAGTTACCTTTGTTCTTATGTTCTTATGTTATGTTCTATCCCCACTAGATTTTGAAGAAGCCATAAACAGTATGCCTATGCACTCTGCACCAGGCCCGGATTCTTTAAGGTGTGAAGGATTGAAGAAATTGTTTATGTAATAATCTAAGATGAGGTCTGATAAAGACCTTTTGTGCCCTCTGTAATGCTTTTGCGCTACCGCTCACAGGATGAGTATGGGGTGCACAATAAACTAGCCGCCATCGGCGGCAACAATCAATCACCATATTCATCAAGAACTGTAAGAAACCACTATCGCAGGCCCTTCACATTCTGTGGAGACAAAGCCTAGATACTGGCGTTATCCCTGACATACTAAAAACAGCAGAGATAGCACCACTCCATAAAGGAGGAAATAAGGCAGAGGCAAAAAATTACAGACCGATAGCACTAACATCGCACATCATAAAAATTTTTGAGAGAGTGCTAAGAAGTAAGATCACAAAATACATGGAATCACAGCATCTCCATAACCCCGGACAACATGGTTTCAGAACAGGGCGCTCTTGCCTGTCGCAGTTGCTGGACCACTATGATATGGCATTAGATGCTATGGAAGACAAACAAAACGCTGATGTAATTTACACAGATTTCGCAAAAGCTTTTGATAAATGTGACCATGGTGTTATTGCACATAAAATGCGTTCAAAAGGAATTACCGGGAAAATAGGCAGATGGATCTACAATTTCCTGACCAACAGAACCCAATGTGTAATAGTCAACAAAATAAAATCCAGCCCATCAACCGTGAAGAGCTCAGTCCCCCAGGGTACTGTGCTTGCTCCAGTACTTTTTCTCATCCTCATATCGGACATAGACCAGAACACAACCTATAGCACTGTATCATCCTTTGCAGATGACACTAGGATTTTCATGAGAGTTGGCAACATAGAGGACACGGCAAACCTCCAATCAGATGTAGATCAGGTCTTTCTATGGGCTACAGAAAATAATATGGTGTTTAACGAGGATAAGTTCCAGCTCATGCGCTACGGAAAAATTGAAAATATAAAAACAGAAACCACGTACAAAACTCAGGCAAATCATAACATAGAACGAAAAGGCAATGTAAAGGATCTGGGTGTACTCATGTCGGAAGACCTTACCTTTAAAGAACACAATAAAGTAGCCGTCACAACTGCAAGAAAAATGACAGGTTGGATAACATGAACTTTTCACACTAGAGATGCTATACCGATGATGATACTTTTCAAAACGCTTGTGCTTTCTAGAGTGGAGTACTGCTGCACAATGACAGCCCCTTTCAAAGCTGGAGAAATTGCTGACCTAGAGAGCGTGCAGAGATCCTTTACTGCTAGAATCCACTCAGTAAAACATCTAAATTACTGGGATCGACTAAAGAGCCTAAATCTGTACTCCCTTGAGCGCAGGCGGGAGAGATACATAATAATTTACACGTGGAAAATAATTGAGGGGCTGGTCCCAAACCTGCACACAGAAATAACACCACATGAGACCAGAAGACATGGCAGGATGTGCAGAATACCCCCGTTGAAAAGCAGAGGTGCAACTGGTACTCTGAGAGAGAACTCTATCAACATCAGAGGCCCGAGACTGTTCAACACGCTTCCACTACACATAAGGGGCATAACTGGCCGACCCCTCACAGTGTTCAAGAGAGAACTGGATAAGCACCTCCAAAGGATACCTGATCAACCAGGCTGTGACTCATACGTCAGGCTGCGAGCAGCCGCGTCTAACAGCCTGGTTGATCAGTCCAGCAACCAGAAGGCCTGGTCGACGACCGGGCCGCGGGGACACTAAGCCCCGGAAGCACCTCAAGGTAGCCTCAAGGTAGCCAAGGGGAGGAGGCGGAGTAGCCCTACTAATGAGAAAGGATTGGAGTTTCAAGGCGATGGTTATCCCGGGCTGTGATGGGTTCAGAGACTACATAACAGGCACCATGACGATGGAAGGACAAGTTTCAACCCCGCTCCTGTGCCAGATAAATCCATCACGGGCTCACCATAGCCCGTGCTACTTGGAACTTTAGCAGTGATGTATAACACGCCACCAGATGACAGTAGACCTAGGCAAGATGACAGTAGACCTAGGCAAGATGACAGTAGACCTAGGCAAGATGACAGTAGACCTAGGCAAGATGACAGTAGACCTAGGCAAGATGACAGTAGACCTAGGCAAGAGGACAGTAGACCTAGGCAAGAGGACAGTAGACCTAGGCAAGATGACAGTAGACCTAGGCAAGATGACAGTAGACCTAGGCAAGATGACAGTAGACCTAGGCAAGATGACAGTAGACCTAGGCAAGATGACAGTAGACCTAGGCAAGATGACAGTAGACCTAGGCAAGAGGACAGTAGACCTAGGCAAGAGGACAGTAGACCTAGGCAAGATGACAGTAGACCTAGGCAAGATGACAGTAGACCTAGGCAAGATGACAGTAGACCTAGGCAAGATGACAGTAGACCTAGGCAAGATGACAGTAGACCTAGGCAAGTGTATAACCGAAACATGTCAGTTAATTTGGACGATACTTAAAGAGATCACATTCATAACACTTACGCATCCTGTGAGTGAACATTCTGTCATTCCAGCATGTTCAACACCCACCAGTTAAGGTGTTCATCCTGTGAGTGAACATTGTCATTCCAGCATGTGCAACACCCACCAGTTAAGTTGTTCATCCTGTGAGTGAACATTTTGCCATAGAAGTATGAACAACACCCACAGGAGTAAGAACAGCCACTGTGGTGTTCATCTTGCTGCCTGCACGCAGAGCTGTGCGTGTGTTCAGTGTTCATAAAGGCAGAGACTACTCAAGAATAGGTTAAACATCGCTTAGTCTGGCCAGGAGATGGATATGTAGCCACGTGTAGCCTCACATCTGGCTAGAAGGACTTGTATTAGCTTAACAGGCTTCAGGTCTACAATAAAGATAAACTTGAATTATACAGATAATGAATTATCAACTTTCTGCCCGAAACGCTGCGCGTACTAGTGGCTTTACAAGAATGTAATTACTATGCTATGTATTCTCACAATCCCAATGTACCTTCTTGCATATATATAAATAAATCAATAAATAAACTACGAATGTCACCGTCTTTATCGTTTTCTTTAGTTTATCTTGAAATAAGTATTCAAAGAAATATCGTTTTCTTTAGTCTATCTTGAAATAAGTATTCAAAGAAAGTGTACCGTTCAGTTCGTTGATTTCACGGGTAACTAAAGTTCTCTGAATGCCGCCTCCTATATTAAAAGATATAATATATGACAATCTTTTATAGTAAACTTGTTGAGTATAAGGAACTTTTATCATAGGTACGGTACTTTTATTTTGTTTACAAGATTTTGTTTATGTATAGGACTACAATATTATAGAACTGAGTATTGTATAATACGATGGAATTACTTGTTTCTTGCTGATGCCAGTAATTAAAATAATTGTGTCGGGGGACAGGTAGCCAGAGTGTATTTATATACGTTAGTCCTATATGGAGGTCACCCCGCCCCCCCCCAAAGTCGAATTACTGCCCGGGAAGTAACCCATAAGAAGCTGACTAATTCAGTGAATGACTGCATGAGTGCCTATTCACTGCTAGGTGAACAGAGCCATTAGGTGAAAGCAGACGTTATCTTGAGGTTATCTTGAGATGATTTCGGGGCTTTAGTGTCCCCGCGGCCCGGTCCTCGACCAGGCCTCCATCCCCAGGAAGCAGCCCGTGACAGCTGACTAACACCCAGGTACCTATTTTACTGCTAGGTAACAGGGGGATAGGGTGAAAGAAACTCTGCCCATTGTTTCTCACCGGCGCCTGGGATCGAACCCGGGACCACAGGATCACAAGTCCAGCGTGCTGTCCGCTCGGCCGACCGGCTCCTAGGGGTCCACTACCACCCCAGAGGGTGTGTGGGGGTCCACTACCACCCCAGAGGGTGTGTGGGGGTCCACTACCACCCCAGAGGGTGTGTGGGGGTCCACTACCACCCCAGAGGGTGTGTGGGGGTCCACTACCGCCCCAGAGGGTGTGTGGGGGTCCACTACCGCCCCAGAGGGTGTGTGGGGGTCCACTACCACCCCAGAGGGTGTGTGGGGGTCCACTACCGCCCCAGAGGGTGTGTGGGGGTCCACTACCACCCCAGAGGATGTGTGGGGGTCCACTACCACCCCAGAGGGTGTGTGGGGGTCCACTACCACCCCAGAGGGTGTGTGGGGGTCCACTACCGCCCCAGAGGGTGTGTGGGGGTCCACTACCGCCCCAGAGGATGTGTGGGGGTCCACTACCGCCCCAGAGGGTGTGTGGGGGTCCACTACCGCCCCAGAGGGTGTGTGGGGGTCCACTACCGCCCCAGAGGGTGTGTGGGGGTCCACTACCGCCCCAGAGGGTGTGTGGGGGTCCACTACCGCCCCAGAGGGTGTGTGGGGGTCCACTACCGCCCCAGAGGGTGTGTGGGGTCCACTACCGCCCCAGAGGGTGTGTGGGGGTCCACTACCGCCCCAGAGGGTGTGTGGGGGTCCACTACCGCCCCAGAGGGTGTGTGGGGGTCCACTACCGCCCCAGAGGGTGTGTGGGGGTCCACTACCGCCCCAGAGGGTGTGTGGGGGTCCACTACCGCCCCAGAGGATGTGTGGGGGTCCACTACCACCCCAGAGGGTGTGTGGGGGTCCACTACCGCCCCAGAGGGTGTGTGGGGGTCCACTACCGCCCCAGAGGGTGTGTGGGGGTCCACTACCGCCCCAGAGGGTGTGTGGGGGTCCACTACCGCCCCAGAGGGTGTGTGGGGGTCCACTACCGCCCCAGAGGGTGTGTGGGGGTCCACTACCGCCCCAGAGGGTGTGTGGGGGTCCACTACCGCCCCAGAGGATGTGTGGGGGTCCACTACCGCCCCAGAGGGTGTGTGGGGGTCCACTACTGCCCCAGAGGGTGTGTGGGGGTCCACTACCGCCCCAGAGGATGTGTGGGGGTCCACTACCACCCCAGAGGGTGTGTGGGGGTCCACTACCACCCCAGAGGGTGTGTGGGGGTCCACTACTGCCCCAGAGGGTGTGTGGGGGTCCACTACTGCCCCAGAGGGTGTGTGGGGGTCCACTACCACCCCAGAGGGTGTGTGGGGGTCCACTACCGCCCCAGAGGGTGTGTGGGGGTCCACTACTGCCCCAGAGGGTGTGTGGCGGTCCACTACCACCCCAGAGGGTGTGTGGGGGGTCCACTACCACCCTCTGGGGTGGTAGTGGACCAAACACCCGTCGTGTTGATTGGTAGTGGGTCCCACCTCCATGTTTTTGGGTGCTAGTTGGACTCAAACATCGTGGGACTTTGTGTGGATGCTATGTCCTATTTGCAGTAGTTTACCCCACAAACATTCCCGCGTCACATCATTTTCTCTTAACGTTCCTATAGACCATTCTCTATGATTTTCAAAGCAATTACTATTGTATATAATGTTCAAGGAAAGCAATGTTTTTATATGTAATAATTTATGAGTGCCTATTATAATTTACTGAGAAGCTTCAAGATTTCTCCAAAGTGCTAACCTTTAACAGGTTAAAACTATTAACAACTGTCATCTTCGTTGACGACTTCACTAACATCTTAATTATTAGGCTTTAGAATCATCAAAAACACTAAAATAAGGAGCCATGAGGCAGTCAGAGATGGTAAGCCATTCCCTCTTGACCAGCAAGTAATTTACCTAAATTTGGGAGCACAAATCCACAAGGGCCGTGACGAGGATTCGAACCTACGTCCGAGAGCATCCCAGACACTGCCTTAATCGACTGAGCGACATGGTATACCTCTGTGCTCAGTCCCACAAGGTCTGCGTCCTGTCCTCTGTGCTCAGTCCCACAAGGTCTGCGTCCTGTCCTCTGTGCTCAGTCCCACAAGGTCTCCGTCCTGTTCTCTGTGCTCAGTCCCACAAGGTCTCCGTCCTGTCCTCTGTGCTCAGTCCCACAAGGTCTTCGTCCTGTCCTCTGTGCTCAGTCCCACAAGGTCTCCGTCCTGTTCTCTGTGCTCAGTCCCACAAGGTCTGCGTCCTGTCCTCTGTGCTCAGTCCCACAAGGTCTCCGTCCTGTCCTCTGCGCTCAGTCCCACAAGGTCTCCGTCCTGTCCTCTGTGCTCAGTCCCACAAGGTCTCCGTCCTGTCCTCTGTGCTCAGTCCCACAAGGTCTGCGTCCTGTCCTCTGTGCTCAGTCCCACAAGGTCTCCGTCCTGTCCTCTGTGCTCAGTCCCACAAGGTCTCTGTCCTGTTCTCTGTGCTCAGTCCCACAAGGTCTGCGTCCTGTCCTCTGTGCTCAGTCCCACAAGGTCTCCGTCCTGTCCTCTGTGCTCAGTCCCACAAGGTCTCCGTCCTGTTCTCTGTGCTCAGTCCCACAAGGTCTGCGTCCTGTCCTCTGTGCTCAGTCCCACAAGGTCTCCGTCCTGTCCTCTGTGCTCAGTCCCACAAGGTCTCCGTCCTGTCCTCTGTGCTCAGTCCCACAAGGTCTGCGTCCTGTCCTCTGTGCTCAGTCCCACAAGGTCTCCGTCCTGTCCTCTGTGCTCAGTCCCACAAGGTCTCCGTCCTGTCCTCTGCGCTCAGTCCCACAAGGTCTGCGTCCTGTCCTCTATGCTCAGTCCCACAAGGTCTCTGTGCTCAGTCCCACAAGGTCTCTGTGCTCAGTCCCACAAGGTCTCTGTGCTCAGTCCCACAAGGTCTCTGTGCTCAGTCCCACAAGGTCTCTGTGCTCAGTTCCACAAGGTTTCTGTGCTCAGTCCCACAAGGTCTCTGTGCTCAGTCCCACAAGGTCTCTGTGCTCAGTCCCACAAGGTCTCTGTGCTCAGTCCCACAAGGTCTCTGTGCTCAGTCCCATAAGGTCTCTGTGCTCAGTCCCACAAGGTCTCTGTGCTCAGTCCCACAAGGTCTCTGTGCTCAGTCCCACAAGGTCTCTGTGCTCAGTCCCACAAGGTCTCTGTGCTCAGTCCCACAAGGTCTCCGTATTTTCCACCTGTTTCTACACCCCGGTAGTACTGTCGGATTCGTTCTCGACTCACAATCGAGAATTCCGGGTTCGGTTCCCGGGTGGGACAGGAATGGTTGGGCACATTTCCTTTTTAGCTCATGCCTCTGTTCACCTTGCAGTGAGTAGGTAGTCAGGAGTTAATTAGCTTTGTGTGGGGGTTGTATCCTTGGCGGGGTCAATAATTCGGTCTTGGGGGGCCTTGGGGGGCCTTGGGGGGCCTTGGGGGTGCCTTGGGGAGGGCTCGGCATAAGTCTACCGTATATGAATACACTCAGGCTTCCTGTCCCCTCGCCCCAACCCCGACACAATGCATTAGAATTATTATACCCATCCTGTGGATGACAGTGTAGTTTACCCTATTATATACGTTTTCTATATTACAAAATAGATTCATTTTCTTTAATTAATTTTGAGCATATTCTATTGTATATTTTAAAATTTGGCGCCAATTTAAATATTTACAGATAATAATTTATAGAATAATTATTATAATATACTGAGAACTACCAAGATTTCTCAAAACTAAACTACAAGCTTTCCATAGGATGTAGTGGATATTAGAACAGGCAAACATTACGCAAATTTCTCCTTCAGAAACTAGTGTAAGGAATCATTCAGAACCTTGCATACCACATACGTCAGACCAATACTGGAATATGCAGCTCCAGCCTGGAGTCCACATCTAGTCATATACACAACTGAAGCTAGAAAAGGTTCAGAGGTATGCCACCAGGCGAGTCCCCGAGCTGAGAGGTATGAGCTACGAGGAAATATTACTGGAACTGAACCTCACATCAGAAGTGGGAATGTAAAATTAGAATTATCATTTATTTTGGATCAAAGAGACTATTGTGGTGTCCACGGCGATGGTACTATGGGACGTGAGGAAGGGTAGGTCCATCAGATGTGGAGTAAGGCCCATCAGATGTGGAGTAAGGCCCATCAGATGTGGAGTAAGGCCCATCAGATGTGGAGTAAGGCCCATCAGATGTGGAGTAAGGCCCATCAGAGGTGGAGTAAAGTCCATCAGATGTGGAGTAAGGCCCATCAGGTGTGGAGTAAGGCCCATCAGATGTGGAGTAAAGTTTATCAGATGTGGAGTAAGGCCCATCAGGTGTGGAATAAGGCCCATCAGGTGTGGAATAAGGCCCATCAGATGGGAAGTAAGGTCCATCAGATGTGGAGTAAGGCCCATCAGATGTGGAGTAAGGCCCATCAGATGTGGAGTAAGGCCCATCAGATGTGGAGTAAAGTCCATCAGATGTGGAGTAAGGCCCATCAGATGTGGAGTAAAGTCCATCAGATGTGGAGTAAGGCCCATCAGATGTGGAGTAAAGTCCATCAGATGTGGAGTAAGGCCCATCAGATGTGGAGTAAGGCCCATCAGATGTGGAGTAAAGTCCATCAGATGTGGAGTAAGGCCCATCAGGTGTGGAGTAAGGCCCATCAGATGTGGAGTAAGGCCCATCAGATGTGGAGTAAGGCCCATCAGATGTGGAGTAAGGCCCATCAGATGTGGAGTAAAGTCCATCAGATGTGGAGTAAGGCCCATCAGATGTGGAGTAAGGCCCATCAGGTGTGGAGTAAGGCCCATCAGATGTGGAGTAAAGTCCATCAGATGTGGAGTAAGGCCCATCAGGTGTGGAGTAAGGCCCATCAGGTGTGGAGTAAAGTCCATCAGATGGGAAGTAAGGCCCATCAGGTGTGGAGTAAGGCCCATCAGGTGTGGAGTAAGGCCCATCAGGTGTGGAGTAAGGCCCATCAGGTGTGGAGTAAGGCCCATCAGATGTGGAGTAAGGCCCATCAGATGTGGAGTAAGGCCCATCAGATGTGGAGTAAGGCCCATCAGATGTGGAGTAAGGCCCATCAGATGTGGAGTAAAGTTTATCAGATGTGGAGTAAGGCCCATCAGATGTGGAGTAAGGCCCATCAGGTGTGGAGTAAGGCCCATCAGATGTGGAGTAAAGTCCATCAGATGTGGAGTAAGGCCCATCAGGTGTGGAGTAAGGCCCATCAGGTGTGGAGTAAAGTCCATCAGATGGGAAGTAAGGCCCATCAGGTGTGGAGTAAGGCCCATCAGGTGTGGAGTAAGGCCCATCAGGTGTGGAGTAAGGCCCATCAGATGTGGAGTAAGGCCCATCAGATGTGGAGTAAGGCCCATCAGATGTGGAGTAAAGTCCATCAGATGTGGAGTAAGGCCCATCAGATGTGGAGTAAGGCCCATCAGATAGGAAATAAGGCCCATCAGATGTGGAGTAAGGCCAATCAGATGTGGAGTAAGGCCCATCAGATGTGGAGTAAGGCCCATCAGATGTGGAGTAAGGCCCATCAGGTGTGGAGTAAGGCCCATCAGGTGTAGAGTAAGGCCCATCAGTAGTGAGGTGAGGCCCAACACTCCCCTATGACCAATCAGAGGTGACCTGACCCCATTCAGAAACCATTAGCTGGTTTTAACAGAAGTCCCTCAGTATTCTGACCAATCAGATTCCCAGAGCATCACTGACGCATGAACGAATTGAGGCCAGGTGAGGACCCAGTATTTCGCACGCCGGGAACATGTCCACTTCCGGAAAAACAAAGAATTATCCGCTTCATACACCACGATAACTACGTCACAGCGACGTATTAAAGCTTCCGACGTCGGGTTACGTCTTCAAGATGGACATTGAGACGTCTTAAAAGACTTTCGAAAGAGACAAAGACGGTAAGATGTGAACTTTGGGAAGAGTGACGCGGCTTGATGTTCACAGAACACTGTTCACAAAGCCTCTTGAATTTCCCAGCCTAAGAATAACAGTTATTTCCTTTCGGATGTGTCATTGTCCCTTTCTTGCAAGCGGGAATCTCTGGGAATTCTCATTATCTGCTGATGTAGACCTGACCAAATGTAAACTGTTTCAACAAAATTATTCGCGCACTCCGTCACTATGTGATGGAGTGCGAAAAGATACGTGAATTTAGAGACAATTCTATAACCAATGTTCCAGCTATGTGTCAATATTTCATTCAAAATGATCTGCTACCAGAAATTTTAGCCAAATATCCCCAGTTTGCTAACTGTAGGTAGTAACTGAGTGATTGTAACCTATCCACCGCTGCCCACTGGATGGGGGGCGGTGTGCAGGACAAACATAAATTTTGACACTAGCTCTCCACATATTGATTGATTGACTGATTGACGAAGATTAAGCCACCCAAAAGGTGGCACGGGCATGAATAGCCCGTAAGTGGTGGCCCTTTTGAGCCATTACCAGTATCAATAGATGATACTGGAGATCTGTGGAGGTGCGACTGCACCCTGCGTGACGGGAGATGTCTCCCGTGTCTCCACACATGTTAGTTGCTTAATTTAGAACCTGTACTTGAGGTCGATCTCGAACCCATTGTTGATGTGACGACTTATACTGAATGTTGTAACTAGCTCATCAAGATTGTAACTTGCTTAGCTAAATGAATTGTGGGGTTCAGTCCCTGAGCCCATTATGTGCCTCTGTAACCCTTTCCACTACCGCCCACAAGATGGGTATGGGGTGCATAATAAATGAATAACTAACTCTTGCAAGCCACCTGTGGCGCTGTTACTGTTGGATAACGGGCGGGTTCAGAGACCTGTGACGTTGTTACTGTTAGATAACGGGCGGGTTCAAACAGAGACCTATGGCGTTGTTACTGTTGGATAACGCGCTGGTTCAGAGACATGTGACGTTGTTACTGTTAGATAACGGGCGGGTTCAAACAGAGACCTATGGCGTTGTTACTGTTGGATAACGCGCTGGTTACAACAGAGACCTGTGGGGTTGTTACTGTTAGATAACGGGCTGTTTCAGAGACCTGTGACGTTGAATAACGGGCGGGTTCAAACAGAGACCTGTGGCGTTGTTACTGTTAGATAACGGGCGGATATAAAGATATACGCGCGCAGCTCCGAGAAAGTTACCCAATTGTGCCAAAAATAATTACAATTAGACCATCAGATATGGAGACAGTCTCCGAAGACCCTTTATTCCGATTTGTAAGCAGCGAAGTCCGTTAAAAGTTTCAGACCACATACTAGAAGGTGAAGGGACGACGACGTTTCGGTCCGTCGACTGTGGTTTTGAAATGATTGACCATTCATTCTCAAGTCGAAACCAACAGTATACTGTTGGTTTCTCGGTTCTGCGAAGCCGGTGAAGGTTAGACAAGCAAAGACAGGTCGTGATGAAGCGGTTCCGGCGGGTGGACGGCCCCGCATGTATATAAGACCGAGCGGGCATTTCTGGAGGGTCAGTCGTCGGCCTCAGTGTCTCAGTCAACGACCTCTCCCTCGGGCTCTGAGTTCCTCCTCCAAACTGAGGCGTGGAGCCCCTCAAGGTCCAGATATTCGGCTTAACATTATCGGATACGCCTCAGGACGGGGCCATACCGCGCCCACCACATTCTCACGAACTTGGGGTCATACGCCGGCGCAAGTGAGTTTATTTTGTTTTGTATGCGTTACCTGCTTGCGCATGTGGTGCGTCATTTGCGCATGTGGTGAGCACTTTAACTATCTGTTAGTTTGACTCATTCGCAGGTGATTTGATGTTCTGTTTTTCCACCTGATTCGTCCCGTTTTCTAATTCCTGAGGAATGCTGTTTTTCACTCAGTGATTCATTCTGTTTTTTCATGCATGACTCATGCCGTTTTTCAGCCAAGACTTGTTCCGTTTTCCTCAGCTGATTCATCCTGTTTGGCTTATGTTAAGAGCGTCCGTGAGTGTGTGTCGCCTCGTGTGTTCAACTGTTCACTGAGCAATCCTGAACACACTCCAGTGGAGACAGTGGAGTGTGTTGGAGAACTGCACTCTACACCAGGGTGAAGAAGGGGACTTCTGTCCGTTCCAGGAGGGAACTAGCAGGACGGAACCCCTTTCCCACACGCACGCACACACGCACGCAGGAATTGACAGGGTGGACAAAGAAACTATTTATCACTATTTATTCACTCACGAGGGGACACAGGTGGAAATTCAGTGCCCAAATGAGCCAGAGACATTAGAAAGATGTTTTTCAGTGTCAGAGTAGTTAGTAGATGGAATGCATTAGGCAGTGATGTGGTGGAGGCTGACTCCATACACAGTTTCAAGTGTAGATATGATAGAGCCCAATAGGCTCAGGAACCTGTACACCTGTTGATTGACGGTTGAGAGGCGGGACCAAAGAGCCAGAGCTCAACCCCCGCAAATACAACTATGAGAGTACACACACACACACCACTTACACAATACTAACAGGAATCGACCAAATTGACAAAGAGGCATTCCTGAAACTAGCAACTTTACGAACAAACAACACAGATTCAAGCTAAGTAAACAATGGTTATCTTGAGGTTATCTTGAGATGATTTCGGGGCTTTAGTGTCCTCGCGGCCCGGTCCTCGACCAGGCCTCCACCCCCAGGAAGCAGCCCGTGACAGCTGACTAACACCCAGGTACCTATTTTACTGCTAGGTAACAGGGGCATAGGGTGAAAAACTCTGCCCATTGTTTCTCGCCGGCGCCTGGGATCGAACCCAGGACCTCAGGATCACAAGCCCAGCGTGCTGTCCGCTCGGCCGACCGGAAGGTGCCGAAAATATTAGAAAGTTTTCTTTTACAGAGTGAGAAGGCGGCGGTGGATGCCAAAATTATTAGTTCCAAAGCGTTATATGACAGAGTGCTGGGAAGACGGGACACCACGAGCGTAGCTCTCATCCTGTAACTACACTTAGGTAATTACACACACAATAACACATGATACGTGACCACACGTGTCCTAGGCAGGAGGAGCTACATGTATCCGCCTGGTGGCTCCTCACACCCTCTCACCAAGGATACATGTATCCTCTCCAAGCCTCTACTTCAAGGAAAACCAGGATACATGTCGGTGCAAGTACTCACCTAGTTGTACTCACCTAGTTGTACTCACCGTGTTGTACTCACCGTGTTGTACTCACCGTGTTGTACTCACCGTGTTGTACTCACCGTGTTGTACTCACCGTGTTGTACTCACCTAGTTGTACTCACCTAGTTGTACTCACCTAGTTGTGCTTGCTGGGGTTGAGCTCTGGCTCTTTGGTCACGCCTCTCAACCGTCAATCAACTGGTGAACAGGTTCCTGAGCCTATTGGGCTCAAACTGGGCTGTGTGTGTGTGTGTGTGTGTACTCACCTATTTGTGCTTGCAGGGATTGAGCTTTGGCTCTTTGGTCCCGCCTCTCAACCGTCAATCAACTGGTGTACAGGTTCCTGAGCCTACTGGGCTCTATCATATCTACATTTGAAAGTGTGTGTGTGTGTGTGTGTGTGTGTGGGGATAGGGGAGGGGATGGGGGGATGGGGGTTTAAGCGCCCCCTAGCAGAGCTGGGAACTCCATTACTGAGACAAGACAGTCCTCAAGTTACGAGCCCCTGTCCCCACTCCTCTCTCTCTCTGGCGTCCCGGAAGGCAGAAACAGCCTATCCAACTCTATCCCTTTTAAGATCTACTTTACGCTCTCAATAAACAAACTTGAACTTGAATCTGGTTACGCTCCGAGGGCCCTCCTATCTGTTTGGGCCTTTCCTTTTCCATCTATTAATCTGTCCCTTTCCTCTTGGCTTCTGTCCCTTCCTATTCCACCTATTCAATGCCTCTCCCATGTGTTCTCTCTCCCACGGTTGCTCGCTCCTCCCTTTCACCCATGTACAAGCAGTGTACTAACAGGTAATCAATAAGTAGTACATTGTTAATTAGTAGTGTACTAATAGCATACAAATAGTGTGTTAGCAGGGCATTAACTAGATTCGATCAGTGTACTAGAAGTGTACTAGCAGGGCACAAGCAGGGTACTATCAGGATACCAGCAGTGTACTAGCAGGGCACTAGCAGTGTACTATCAGGATACCAGCAGTGTACTAGCAGGGTACTATCAGGATACCAGCAGTGTACTAGCAGGGCACTTGCAGTGTACTATCAGGATACCAGCAGTGTACTAGCAGGGCACTATCAGGATACCAGCAGTGTACTAGCAGGGCACTATCAGGATACCAGCAGTGTACTAGCAGGGCACTATCAGGATACCAGCAGTGTACTAGCAGGGCACTAGCAGGGTACTATCAGGATACCAGCAGTGTACTAGCAGGGCACTAGCAGGGTACTATCAGGATACCAGCAGTGTACTAGCAGGGCACTATCAGGATACCAGCAGTGTACTAACAGTGTACTAGCAGGGCACTAGCAGGATACCAGCAGTGTACTAGCAGGGCACTAGCAGGATACCAGCAGTGTACTAGCAGGGCACTAGCAGGGTACTATCAGGATACCAGCAGTGTACTAGCAGGGCACTAGCAGGGCACTAGCAGGGCACTAGCAGGGTACTATCAGGATACCAGCAGTGTACTAGCAGGGCACTAGCAGGGTACTATCAGGATACCAGCAGTGTACTAGCAGGGCACTAGCAGGGTACTATCAGGATACCAGCAGTGTACTAGCAGGGCACTAGCAGGGTACTATCAGGATACCAGCAGTGTACTAGCAGGGCACTAGCAGGGCACTAGCAGGGCACTAGCAGGGTACTATCAGGATACCAGCAGTGTACTAGCAGGGCACTAGCAGGGTACTATCAGGATACCAGCAGTGTACTAGCAGGGCACTAGCAGGGTACTATCAGGATACCAGCAGTGTACTAGCAGGGCACTAGCAGGGCACTAGCAGGGTACTATCAGGATACCAGCAGTGTACTAGCAGGGCACTAGCAGGGCACTAGCAGGGTACTATCAGGATACCAGCAGTGTACTAGCAGGGTACTATCAGGATACCAGCAGTGTACTAGCAGGGCACTAGCAGGATACCAGCAGTGTACTAGCAGGGCACTAGCAGGATACCAGCAGTGTACTAGCAGGGCACTATCAGGATACCAGCAGTGTACTAGCAGGGTACTATCAGGATACCAGCAGTGTACTAGCAGGGCACTAGCAGGGTACTATCAGGATACCAGCAGTGTACTAGCAGGGTACTATCAGGATACCAGCAGTGTACTAGCAGGGCACTAGCAGGATACCAGCAGTGTACTAGCAGGGCACTAGCAGGGCACTAGCAGGATACCAGCAGTGTACTAGCAGGGCACTAGCAGGATACCAGCAGTGTACTAGCAGGGCACTAGCAGGATACCAGCAGTGTACTAGCAGGGCACTAGCAGGGCACTAGCAGGATACCAGCAGTGTACTAGCAGGGCACTAGCAGGATACCAGCAGTGTACTAGCAGGGCACTATCAGGATACCAGCAGTGTACTAACAGTGTACTAGCAGGGTACTATCAGGATACCAGCAGTGTACTAGCAGGGCACTAGCAGGGCACTAGCAGGATACCAGCAGTGTACTATCAGGATACTAGCAGTGTACTAGCAGTGTACTATCAGGATACTAGCAAGGCACTAGCAGTGTACTATCAGGATACCAGCAGTGTACTAGCAGGGCACTAGCAGTGTACTATCAGGATACTAGCAGTGTACTAGCAGGGCACTAGCAGTGTACTATCAGGATACTAGCAGTGTACTAGCAGGGCACTAGCAGTGTACTATCAGGATACTAGCAGTGTACTAGCAGGGCACTAGCAGTGTACTATCAGGATACTAGCAGTGTACTAGCAGGGCACTAGCAGTGTACTATCAGGGCACTAGCAGTGTACTAGCAGGGCACTAGCAGTGTACTAGCAGGGTACTATCAGGATACCAGCAGTGTACTAGCAGGGTACTAGCAGTGTACTAGCAGTGTACTAGCAGTGTACTAGCTCCTGCTCAACACACTGTTAGAAAGATTTACATATTAGCATATCAACTACTCTCATCTTAAATCAACAAATACTTGTTTGCCATTCTCTCTCTGTCTCTCTCTCTCTCTCTGTCTCTCTCTCTCTCTCTCTCTCTCTCTCTCTCTCTCTCTCTCTCTCTGTCTCTGTCTCTCTCTGTCTCTGTCTCTCTCTCTCTCTGTCTCTCTCTCTCTGTCTCTGTCTCTCTCTCTCTCTCTCTCTCTGTCTCTCTCTCTCTCTGTCTCTCTCTCTCTCTGTCTCTCTCTCTGTCTCTCTCTCTGTCTCTCTCTCTGTCTCTCTCTGTCTCTGTCTCTGTCTCTCTCTCTCTCTGTCTCTCTCTCTCTCTGTCTCTCTCTCTGTCTCTCTCTCTCTCTGTCTCTCTCTCTGTCTCTCTCTCTCTCTGTCTCTCTCTCTGTCTCTCTCTCTCTCTGTCTCTCTCTCTGTCTCTCTCTCTCTCTGTCTCTCTGTCTCTGTGTCTCTCTCTCTCTCTCTCTCTCTCTCTCTCTCTCTCTCTGTCTCTGTCTCTGTCTCTGTCTCTGTCTCTGTCTCTGTCTCTCTCTCTCTCTGTCTCTCTGTCTCTCTCTCTCTCTCTCTCTCTCTCTCTCTCTCTCTCTCTCTCTCTCTCTCTCTCTGTCTCTCTCTCTGTCTCTGTCTCTCTCTCTGTCTCTCTCTCTCTCTCTCTCTCTCTCTCTCTCTCTCTCTCTCTCTCTCTCTCTCTCTCTGTCTCTCTCTCTGTCTCTCTCTCTCTCTGTCTCTCTCTCTGTCTCTCTCTGTCTCTCTCTCTCTGTCTCTCTCTCTCTGTCTCTCTCTCTCTCTCGCAGTCTCTCTCGCTGTCTCTCTCGCTGTCTCTCTCTCTCGCTGTCTCTGTCTCTCTCTGTCTCTCTCTGTCTGTCTCTGTCTGTCTCTGTCTCTCTCTCTCTCTCTCTCTCTCTCTCTCTCTCTCTGTCTCTCTCTCTGTCTCTCTCTCTGTCTCTCTCTCTGTCTCTCTCTCTCTCTGTCTCTCTCTCTCTCTGTCTCTCTCTCTCTCTGTCTCTCTCTCTCTCTGTCTCTCTCTCTCTGTCTCTCTCTCTCTGTCTCGCAGTCTCTCTCGCTGTCTCTCTCGCTGTCTCTCTCGCTGTCTCTCTCGCTGTCTCTCTCTCTCGCTGTCTCTCTCTCTCGCTGTCTCTGTCTCTCTCTCTCTCTCTCTCTCTCTCTCTCTCTCTCTCTCTCTCTCTCTCTCTCTCTCTCTCTCTCTCTCTCACACTGGCTGAGTGGATAGCGCTTGGGGGTCGTAGTCCAAAGGGCCCGGGTTCGATTCCCAGCCGAGGCGGAAACAAATGGGCAGTTTCTTTCACCCTGATGGTCCTGTTCACCTAGCAGTAAATAGGTACCTGGGAGTTAGACAGCTGCTACGGGCTGCTTCCTGAGGGTGTGTGTTAGAGATAAATATATGTAGTAGACATAAAAGAGGTACAATAAATTGGTTAGAAAGGCGGGGTCCAGGAGCTAATAGCTCGATTCTGCAGGCAAATAGGAAATAGACACAATGCAAGGTGATGAAATTAGGCAGTGGAAACAGGAGGCCAGACACAGGATACAGAATAGGAGAGGAAATCCTTTATGAAACAGAGAGAAAGATCTAGGAGTTGATATCACACCAAACCTGTCTCCTGAAGCCCACATAAAAAGAATAACATCAGCGGCATATGCGAGGCTGGCTATCAGAACAGCGTTCAGGAACCTGTGTAAGGAATCAATCAGAACCTTGCATACCACATATGTAAGATCAATCCTGGAGTATGCGGTCCCAGCATGGAGCCCGTACCTTGTCAAGCACAAGACGAAGCTGGAAAAAGTTCAGAGGTATGACACTAGACTAGTCCCAGAACTAAGAGGCATGAGTTACGAGGAATGGCTGCGTGAACTGCACGTTACGACACTGGAAGACAGAAGCGCTCGGGGAGACATGATCACCACATACAAAATTCTCAGGGGAATTGATAGGATAGACAAGGATGGCTTATTTAACACGGGTGATACACGCACAAGGGAACACAGGTGGAAACTGAGTGCCCAAATGAGCCAAAGAGACATTAGAAAGAACTTTTTCAGTATCAGAGTAGTTAGTAAATGGAATGCATTAGGCAGTGATGTGGTGGAGGCTGACTCCATACACAGTTTCAAGTGTAGATATGATAGAGCCCAATAGGCTCAGGAACCTGTACACCAGTTGATTGACGGTTGAGAGGCGGGACCAAAGAGCCAGAGCTCAACCCCCGCAAGCACAACTAGGTGAGTACCAACAGACAGGCCTCAGAGTGCGGGCCGAGTACCTCAGGAACTAAATGCGTGCACATTAAGACATACAGAGTCCTTCAAGGTCTTCCACAGAGGTTGACTCACAGAGGGGAACCACCCCACGCAACACAAAGGCCAGTATGTATATGAGAGAGAGAGAGAGAGGGGGGGTGAGAGACAGAGAGAGGGGAGAGCAAGAGACAGAGACAGACAGACAGAGAGAGACAGACAGAGAGACAGAGAGAGACAGACAGAGAGACAGAGAGGGAGAGACAGAGAGGGAGAGACAGAGAGGGAGAGACAGAGACAAAGAGACAGACAGACAGAGACAGACACAGAGAGACAGAGACACACAGAGATACAGAGACACGGAGACACGGAGAAACAGAGACAGAGAGACAGAGAGACAGAGAGAGACAGAGACAGAGAGACAGAGACAGAAAGAAACAGAGAAAGACAGAGACAGAGACAGAGACAGACACAGAGAGAGACACACAGAGAGACAGAGAGACAGACAGACAGAGACAGAGAGAGAGAGAGAGAGCGGCTCAACATACAATCCAGAAACAGTTTTCCTAACATTAACTCACTGCTAATTTATTATTATAAATCCCGACAAATATCCACAATGCCAACATTGTGGACAGCAAGAACCTGATAAAGAGGGTGGGAAATAATAGGGAATAAAACAGGTACAAAGAGGAAGACCAACTCAAGGAGGCAGAGGGTACGAAACCTGTTCATCCCAAGACAAATTTGCAACACAAAACCCAGCCTACAACATAGGTCTATGGACCTAGGCTGGTAAACCACCCAAAAACTTAGATCTAGGAAAAATAGGTCGGAAAGTAGCGCATTAGACAATCATAGGTTCAGAAGGCCGGGTCCAAGAGCTAATAGCTGGACCCCTGCGTGCATAACACACACACACACACACACACACACACACACACACACACACACACACAGGTGAGTACACCCACGCACACACACACACACACACACACACACACATAGGTGAGTACACCCACACACACACACACACACACACACACACACACACACACACACACACACACACACACACACACACACACCCACACACACCCACACACACACACACACCTAGGGGACACGCACTAGGGGACACAGGTCCCCTTCACAATCGAACAAGGAGAAGCCCCTGCACTAAATGAGGAGGCGGCAAACCAAGCAACCTTGGAGGAATTTGACCTCACCAGTGATGAGGTCAAAAGGTGTCTGCTGGAGCTAGATGTGACAAAGGCTGTTGGGCCTGATAGAATCTCACCATGGATACTAAAGGAAGGTGCAGAAGCACTAAGTGTGCCACTCTCTATGGTGTATAACAGGTCACTGGAAACAGGAGACTTACCAGAAAGTTGGAAGACAGCTAACGTGGTCCCAATATACAAAAAGGGTGACAGGCAAGAGGCACTGAATTACAGGCCAGTTTCCTTAACTTGTATACCATGCAAGGTGCTGGAGAAGATCGTGAGGAAAAGGCTCGTAGAGCATCTGGAGGGAAATAACTTTGTAACGCACCACCAACATGGGTTCAGAGATGGTAAATCGTGCCTCACAGGTTTAATAGAATTTTATGACCAGGCAACGAAAATTAGGCAGGAAAGAGAAGGGTGGGCCGACTGCATTTTCCTGGATTGCCAAAAAGCCTTCGACACAGTACCCCATAAAAGGCTGTTAAAAAAGTTGGAGCAACAGGCAGGAGTAAAAGGGAAGGTGCTCCAGTGGATAAGGGAGTACTTAAGCAACAGGAAACAGCGAGTAACGGTGAGGGGGAAGACATCAGAGTGGCGAGATGTCACCAGCGGAGTCCCACAGGGCTCAGTACTTGGACCCATCCTGTTTCTAATATATGTGAACGATCTTCCAGAGGGTATAGACTCATTCCTCTCGATGTTTGCTGATGATGCACAAATTATGAGAAGAATCAAGACGGATGAAGATAGACAGAGACTACAGGATGACCTGGATAAACTGGAGGAATGGTCTAGAAAATGGCTGCTGAAGTTCAACTCTGGAAAGTGTAAGGTGATGAAATTAGGCGAAGGGAGCAGGAGGCTGAACACAAGGTATCATCTGGGAGGGAAAATCCTGCAAGAATCAAATAGAGAGAAGGATCTGGGGGTTGATATCACACCGAACCTGTCCCCAGAGGCCCACATCAAAAGAATATCATCAGCGGCATATGCTAGACTGGCCAACATAAGAACTGCCTTCAGAAACTTGTGTAAGGAATCTTTCAGAACCTTGTATACCACTTATGTAAGACCAATCCTGGAGTATGCAGCTCCAGCCTGGAGTCCACACCTAGTTAAACACAAGACAAAGTTAGAGAAGATTCAGCGGTATGCCACCAGGCTCGTCCCGGAACTGAGAGGATTGAGCTACGAGGAAAGGCTAAAGGAGCTGAACCTCACATCCCTGGAAAACAGAAGAGTAAGGGGAGACATGATAACCACCTACAAAATTCTCAGGGGAATTGACAGGGTGGACAAAGACAAACTCTTCAGCACGGGTGGGACACGAACAAGGGGACACAGGTGGAAACTTAGTACCCAGATGAGCCACAGAGACGTTAGAAAGAATTTTTTCAGTGTCAGAGTAGTTAATAAATGGAATGCACTAGGAAGTGATGTGGTGGAGGCTGACTCCATACACAGTTTCAAATGTAGATATGATAGAGCCCAGTAGGCTCAGGAATCTGTACACCAGTTGATTGACAGTTGAGAGGCGGGACCAAAGAGCCAAAGTTCAACCCCCGCAAGCACAATTAGGTGAGTACAATTAGGTGAGTACAGGTGGAAACTGAGTGCCCAAATGAGCCACAGAGATATTAGAAAGAACTTTTTTAGTGTCAGAGTGGTTGACAAATGGAATGCATTAGGAAGTGATGTGGTGGAGGCTGACTCCATACACAGTTTCAAGTGTAGATATGATAGAGCCCAATAGGCTCAGGAACCTGTACACCTGTTGATTGACGGTTGAGAGGCGGGACCAAAGAGCCAGAGCTCAACCCCCGCAAGCACAACTAGGTGAGTACAACTAGGTGAGTACACCCACACATAGGTGAGTACACACACACACACACACCCACACACTCACAACCCCCCCCCCCACACACACACACACCAGACACACACACACAACCCCCCCCCCACACACACACACACACTTCAACACCTGATTCAGCATCGTAGGTTAATCCCATCAAATTGCCATTCTCTCATCTCTTCATTTCCCTTCCGCCCCTTTCGCCCCCTTCCACGCCCCCTCCCACCCAGGAAGGGGCGCCGGAGATGGAAGGGGGTCCCCGCCACTCTTCCATAACTGTTACATGTAATTATTGTTAATCTTCTGAGGCGGAGTTGGCTACACTGTTGATGTCATCTCCGGAAGTAACAGAGTTTGGCAACACTGTTTAAGTCTCCCTCAACTATTTCCTGCCCTCAGTGTGTGTGTGTGTGGGGGGGGGGTGTGTGTACTCACCTATTTGTACTCAGCTATGTGTGTGTGTGTGTGTCTGGTGTGTGTGTGTGTGTCTGGTGTGTGTGTGTGTGGGGGGGGGGTGTGGGTGTGTGTGTGTGTGTGTGTGTGTGTGTGTGTGTGTGTGTGTGTGTGTGTGTGTGTGTGGTGTGTGTGTGTGTGTGGGGGGGGTGTGCGAGGGGTGGGGGGGGTGTGGGGGGGAGGGTGTGTGTGTGGGGGGGGGGGAGGGTGTACTCACCTAGTTGTACTCACCTAGTTGTGCTTGCGGGGGTTGAGCTTTGGCTCTTTGGTCCCGCCTCTCAACCGTCAATCAACAGGTGTAAAGGTTCCTGAGCCTATTGGGCTCTATCATATCTACATTTAAAACAGTGTATGGAGTCAGCCTCCACCACATCACTGTCTAATGCATTCCATTTGTCAACCACTCTGACACTAAAAAAGTTCTTTCTAACGTCTCTGTGGCTCATGTGTGTGCGTGTGTGGGGGGGGGGTGTCTGGTGTGTGTGTGTGTGTGTGTGTGTGTGTGTGTGTGTGTGTGTGTGTGTGTGTGTGTGTGTGTGTGTGTGTGTGTGTGTGTGTGTGTACTCACCTAGTTGTGCTTGCGGGGGTTGAGTTTTGGCTCTTTGGTCCCGCCTCTCAACCGTCAATCAACTAGTTGATTGACGGTTGAGAGGCGGGATTGGGCACTAGAGTGGGCACTAGAGGGCCAAAAAGAGGGTAGAGTAGGCACTAGAGGGCCAGGGGGGGGGGAAGAGAGAGGGTAGAATGGGCAGTACGAGCTTGAGGTAAAGCGTTTAGGCACTCAAGAGTCGTGGCACTCTCAGGGTCAGAGTGCCATCACTCTCCCTCCCTGTTGACACACTTTCTTGACACACTTAACTGTTGGTTAACTCACGCGGCACTTGCTGAACTTCCCTACTTATATTTGCCACTTTATAGTAGTAAGTTTACTGTGTCTGACACTTAAGTGACAGTGGCACTTAAGAGAGTACTCGCACTTAAGTGAGAATGCTGCTTATAGGAGTACTTACACTTAAGTGAGAGGGCTGAGAGAGTACTTAACTATCTTACTTAGCTCATCAAATGACTTAATTAGATTACTTGATCTAATGATGATTGTTTTATGGTGTAATTTTCATGTGTGTTTGTGTCACTGTCAAGTAGTCACTATCAGTGGCACTGTTAATGTCACTTTCACTATCATCACTTTGTATCACTGGTAATGATCACTGTTAATCTCAATGGTCTCGTTACTGATTACTTGGCCATTCTCAGCTTGACTGACAGTATCACTTTCACTGTCACTATACCGTCACTGTCTAAGTCACTATCACTGCTTTGTGTCGTCGCTATTGGACCTTCTGGGAAGATGGTTGGCCTCTCTTACTGTTAACAAGCTCAACCACTCCTTAATTGTTGGCTCTGCCCCCCTCACACTCCCTCACTCTCTCACTCTCTCACCCCCTCACTCCCTCACCCCCTCACTCTCTCACCCCCTCTCACTCTCTCACCCCCTCTCACTCTCTCACCCCCTCTCACTCACTCACCCCCTCTCACTCACTCACACTCTCTCACTCACTCACACTCTCTCACTCACTCACACTCTCTCACTCACTCACACTCTCTCACTCACTCACACTCTCTCACTCACTCACACTCTCTCACTCACTCACACTCTCTCACTCACTCACACTCTCTCACTCACTCACACTCTCTCACTCACTCACACTCTCTCACTCACTCACACTCTCTCACTCACTCACACTCTCTCACTCACTCACACTCTCTCACCCCCTCACACTCTCTCACCCCCTCACACTCTCTCACCCCCTCACACTCTCTCACCCCCTCACTCTCTCTCACCCCCTCACTCTCTCTCACCCCCTCACTCTCTCTCACCCCCTCACTCTCTCTCACCCCCTCACTCTCTCTCACCCCCTCACTCTCTCTCACCCCCTCACTCTCTCTCACCCCCTCACTCTCTCTCACCCCCTCACTCTCTCTCACCCCCTCACTCTCTCTCACCCCCTCACACTCCCTCACTCACTCTCACTCCCTCACACACTCTCACTCCCTCACACACTCTCACTCCCTCACACACTCTCACTCCCTCACACACTCTCACTCCCTCACACACTCTCACTCCCTCACACACTCTCACTCCCTCACACACTCTCACTCCCTCACACACTCTCACTCCCTCACACACTCTCACTCCCTCACACACTCTCACTCCCTCACACACTCTCACTCCCTCACACACTCTCACTCCCTCACACACTCTCACTCCCTCACACACTCTCACTCCCTCACACACTCTCACTCCCTCACACACTCTCACTCCCTCACACACTCTCACTCCCTCACACACTCTCACTCCCTCACACACTCTCACTCCCTCACACACTCTCACTCCCTCACACACTCTCACTCCCTCACACACTCTCACTCCCTCACACACTCTCACTCCCTCACACACTCTCACTCCCTCACACACTCTCACTCCCTCACACTCTCTCACTCCCTCACACTCTCTCACTCCCTCACACACACTCACTCCCTCACACACTCTCACTCCCTCACACACTCTCACTCCCTCACACACTCTCACTCCCTCACACTCTCACTTCCTCACACTCTCACTCCCTCACACACTCTCACTCCCTCACACACTCTCACTCCCTCACTCCCTCACTCCCTCACACTCCCTCACACTCCCTCACACTCCCTCACACTCCCTCACACTCCCTCACACTCCCTCACACTCCCTCACACTCCCTCACACTCCCTCACACTCCCTCACACTCCCTCACACTCCCTCACACTCTCACTCCCTCACTCTCACTCCCTCACACTCTCACTCCCTCACTCTCACTCCCTCACACTCCCTCACACTCCCTCACACTCTCACTCCCTCACTCTCACTCCCTCACTCTCACTCCCTCACACTCCCTCACACTCCCTCACACTCCCTCACACTCACACTCCCTCACACTCACACTCCCTCACACTCTCACTCCCTCACTCTCACTCCCTCACACTCCCTCACACTCCCTCACACTCTCACTCCCTCACACTCTCACTCCCTCACACTCTCACTCCCTCACACTCTCACTCCCTCACACTCTCACTCCCTCACACTCTCACTCCCTCACACTCTCACTCCCTCACACTCTCACTCCCTCACACTCTCACTCCCTCACACTCTCACTCCCTCACACTCTCACTCCCTCACACTCTCACTCCCTCACACTCTCACTCCCTCACACTCTCACTCCCTCACACTCTCACTCCCTCACACTCTCACTCCCTCACACTCTCACTCCCTCACACTCTCACTCCCTCACACTCTCACTCCCTCACACTCTGTACTAGTGAATAATATTATTCCATTTTGATGTCAAAATCCACATTGGAGAAAGTATGATCTTTAATTATAAGAATGTTTGTCCAAAGTTGGAGGCCAGACGCCTAGGGCCAACTTCACCCAAATTGGCAGAGGGAATGGTCTGGGGTTCAGGATGAACATAGGCTGGTCGGAGGAGGCCTAAGTTATATATTTTAGGAAATATCAGCCTGTAATTCTACCCCCCAATTTGGTCTGTTAGTGATTACTCTTGTCCATGTTCTTCACCTTCTGCCCCCTGTTCTGCCTTCCACCTCTTGCCCCCTGATCTGCCCCCTGTTCTGCCCCCTGTTCTCCTCTCTCTACCTCTTGCCCCTGTTCTTAATGTTCATCTTCCTGTTGTTCCTCTCTTTATTCGATCTACACTCCTTTATTCTCTTGGGTCTTCAGTGGGCGTGTGGGTGGGCGTGTGGGTGGGCGTGTGTGTGGGCGTGTGGGTGGGGGTGGGTGGGGGTGGGTGGGGGTGGGGGTGTGTGGGGGTGTGGGGTAGGGGGTGGGGGTGGGCGGGGCGAGTCTTGACTGAGGACAAGATCCACTCAAGTGCCTGCTGACCGTGGTTGATTCAGTGTCCGGGTGGTGGTTGTGGTGTGTGGTGTCCGCTGCTGTGGTGGGCGTGGTGGGCGTGTGGTGGGCGTGGTGGCAGGGGGGAAGGCTACAACCGCCCCATAGGCGTACATCCAGCGTCATGTTCCGTCTTAGGAGTGACAGACAGACGGGAATGAGGATTTAACGTGGGAGTGACTGCGACAGAGAGGCGTTGGACGGCGTCCTCACTTTTCCCGTCTACGGCCTGTTTTGTAAGTGAGATACGTTCGCACGCGCGCGCACACGCCTCATCTCACGCACTCACACACCCATACACAACCCACACCCACCCACAGCCCCCCACCCACACAGTAACCACCCACACACCCACACAGTAATCACTCACACACCCACACAGTAATCACCTACACACCCACACACCCACACAGTAATCACCCACACACCCACACAGTAATCACCTACACACCCACACAGTAATCACCCACACACCCACACAGTAATCACCTACACACCCACACAGTAACCACCCACAGCCCCACACACCCACACAGTAATCACCCACAGCCCCACACACCCACACAGTAACCACCCAGAGCCCCACACACCCACACAGTAACCACCCAGAGCCCCACACACCCACACAGTAACCACCCACAGCCCCACACACCCACACAGTAATCACCCACAGCCCCACACACCCACACAGTAACCACCCACAGCCCCACACACCCACACAGTAATCACCCACAGCCCCACACACCCACACAGTAACCACCCAGAGCCCCACACACCCACACAGTAACCACCCAGAGCCCCACACACCCACACAGTAACCACCCAGAGCCCCACACACCCACACAGTAACCACCCAGAGCCCCACACACCCACACAGTAACCACCCACAGCCCCACACACCCACACAGTAACCACCCACAGCCCCACACACCCACACAGTAACCACCCACAGCCCCACACACCCACACAGTAACCACCCACAGCCCCACACACCCACACAGTAACCACCCACAGCCCCACACACCCACACAGTAACCACCCACAGCCCCACACACCCACACAGTAACCACCCACAGCACCACACACCCACACAGTAACCACCCACACACCCACACACCCACACACAAACAACAGTCTGTGAATAACATCATTAGTACCAAAAGATACAATCTGTCCCCACCTAATTATGCTTGGAGGGTTGAGCTCTGGCTCTTTGGTCCCGCCTCTCAACCGTCAATCAACAGGTGTACAGGTTCCTGAGCCTATTGGGCTCTATCATATCTACACTTGAAACTGTTTATGGAGTCAGCCTCCACCACATCACTGCCTAATGCATTCCACCTGTTAACTACTCTCAATTAACAAAATTCTTTCTAACGTCCCTGTGGCTTATTTGTGTATTCAGTTTCCACTTGTTTGACTACCTCCTGTGCAAAATTATCTATCTTTTACCAATTTTTCTGAGAATTTTGTATGTGCTAATCATGTCTCCACTAACTCTTCTGTCTTCATGTGAGGTGAGATTCAATTCACGCAGCCTTTCCTCGTATCTCATGCCTCTTAGTTCTAGGACTAGTCAAGTGGCATACCTTTCTCCAACTTTATCTTGTGCTTGATTAGATATGAACCCCACGTTGGAGCCGCATACTCCAGCATTGGTCTGACATATGTGACATGCAAACTTCTGACATAATGACCATCTCTGATATACTGAAGACCGTCCGAGGTATACCACGAGTGTGCTGTGTTGTAGCATACAAGTAAATTCATGAAAGTATCCCTCAGACCTGTTACTTGTCACTTGTGAGGGCCGCGGGCGAACAAGTTCACAATTCTCAGTTCCAAGTGCTGACAGATTCACCCAATTTATCTGGTATTTTTAAGGCTATGAAGCATGAAACTCGTCCTCCACAGTGGGGAGTCTATTGTAACTGTTCTCCACAGTGGGGAGTCTATTGTAACTGTTCTCTACAGCGGGGAGTCTATTGTAACTGTTCTCCACAGCGGGGAGTCTATTGTAACTGTTCTCTACAGTGGGGAGTCTATTGTAACTGTTCTCCACAGTGGGGAGTCTATTGTAACTGTTCTCCACAGTGGGGAGTCTATTGTAACTGTTCTCCACAGTGGGGAGTCTATTGTAACTGTTCTCCACAGTGGGGAGTCTATTGTAACTGTTCTCCACAGTGGGGAGTCTATTGTAACTGTTCTCCACAGTGGGGAGTCTATTGTAACTGTTCTCCACAGTGGGGAGTCTATTGTAACTGTTCTCCACAGTGGTGAGTCTATTGTAACTGTTCTCCACAGTGGGGAGTCTATTGTAACTGTTCTCCACAGTGGGGAGTCTATTGTAACTGTTCTCCACAGTGGGGAGTCTATTGTAACTGTTCTCTACAGTGGGGAGTCTATTGTAACTGTTCTCTACAGTGGGGAGTCTATTGTAACTGTTCTCCACAGTGGTGAGTCTATTGTAACAGCCCTACCATTGGGCTGTTACAATAGTCTTTTGTATCAACAAAAGGAGTCACAGCTTCAAAATCAACAACCCGAAAAGTCTTCATATCTTAGCTCCACGTCGTCGACCGTAACTGAAGTGGTAAGAGTAAAGATACCTATTTAATCTCTGCATTTCCCTCCCCCACGATAACCTATTACAGTTATTCCTGTCCCCACTGCTCCCAGGTACTGGCTGATGGCATTCTCTCCCACGCTAAAGGCGGCGCTGCTGCTGCTGTCGACACTGACAGCGACGTGGGTAACTGATCTAACCGCGGCTAATCCGGTGAGGATTTCCAGTCACAGCAAATCTCCCGTTGATGGATTATATTTACGCGATGACCCCGACGCCCACACCGCCCGCGAGGAGGTCACACACACGCCCATGCGAGGGCCAGTCATCACTCCTCCTCCACATCTCAATTTCTCAACTCCTGCGCCAAAGAAGGGGTCAACTTTAAGTGTGGTGAGTTGGCCATCAAATGTCTCGTTCTCTCGCTTATCTTATGACAGAAAACTTGATCAAGAGCTCTGCTTCTCTGGGGGGACTGCACTATTCTCTAGGGGACTGCACTATTCTCTAGGGGACTGCACTATTCTCTAGGGGACTGCACTATTCTCTAGGGAACTGCAGTGCTCCAGTTAGTCTTCTTCGTTAGTTACCCAAATAACCTTTTATTTATTATGTTCAATTTATACAATTTAATCGTTTTTTATAAATTATTCCTTTAAAATTTCTGTAATTTTACCAATTACTAAGGAAATTCTTTTTGCCAGTTTTAAAGTGATCATCGAATTGTTTTTATCTTACCACAATTTTTAAAGAGGTAAGTGGAATTAAGTAGAAAATAATAATTATAATAATTAAATTAATATAATTTTACCAACATTATTATTCCATTACTGAGGAACAAGAAATCTGTCAGGTTTACTGAGCTCCCTCTAGACCAACTATTGACCTCCAGGATACACCCCACAACAGTTGCCTATCTCCCATGTACCTATTTTTACTGAGAGCCCATAGACGATTTTTAAACTGACCACCGTGGTTGCAGTTTGCCTAATACTTTGAAAACAAAAATCTCAAAAAATTATTTTTCTCACAGTATTATAAAACATTATGCACCGACTTCCCCAAAGTTAACAACAAATTGGTACTCTCACTCAGCCCCGTTCTACCGCAGACCTATCCACCGGAACTCTCCCCGCTACTCTCACACTAACTCGCATGTCTCCTACATGCAAAGTGCGAGTCTGAAATCGTGGATGTCTTTCCTGATGTTTTCAGCTTTTAATATAATTACATGTGTTGAGAGGGAACGGGGGAGAGGGGCAAAGATTGAAAGTGAGAGAAGAATGGGAGGTAAAGAGGGAGAATAGGGGGGGGGGAAGAGGAAGAAGAGGGGAAACAGGGGAGGGAGAAAGCGAGGGGGAGAAGAGAGTGGAGAAATATAGGTTAAAGAGGAGGAGAAGGGGAATGGAAAGAGAGATATACAACTGAGAGAGAAAGAGAAAGAGAGAGAGGGAGAGAGAAAGAGAAAGAGGGAGGGAGGGGCCTCGTAGCCTGGTGGATAGCGCGCAGGACTCGTAATTCTGTGGCGCGGGTTCGATTCCCGCACGAGGCAGAAACAAATGGGCAAAGTTTCTTTCACCCTGAATGCCCCTGTTACCTAGCAGTAAATAGGTACCTGGGAGTTAGTCAGCTGTCACGGGCTGCTTCCTGGGGGTGGAGGCCTGGTCGAGGACCGGGCCGCGGGGACACTAAAGCCCCGAAATCATCTCAAGATAACCTCAAGATATAAGAAGGGAGGGGGAGAGAGAGGGAGAAAGAGAGGGAGGGAGAAAGAGAGGGAGAGAGAAAGAGAGAGAGAGAGAGAGACGGAGAGAGAGAGGGAGAAAGAGAGAAAGAGAGGGAGAAAGAGAGGGAGAAAGTGAGAAAGAGAGGGAGAAAGAGAGAGAAAGGAAGAGAGAGAGAGAGAGAGAGAGATAGGGAGAGAGAGAGATAGGGAGAGACAGAGAAAGAGAGAGACAGACAGACGCTCGGTCACCGCAGGGTTCATTAGGCAGCAGCCTAATATATCATGTTTCTCAATATCAACAAGATTATCACCGCTTATGACGTATCAATACATGCATATAACATAAGTTTTCACCGGGATTAACACTGTCATCAATAACACTAATATAATTGCCTGAATAATTAAATGCAAATGTAAATAAACATAATATTTATGTAATTAAATCACTAAATTAGACAAAAATAACTATCTGGCAACTTGCACCTGGAAATGTTTACGGGATGAGTCAACTTCGTGAGTCGGCGCCTCGGGGGACTGTTATTTGTACACGGGCCGGGGTGGGGGTCGCACGTACGTCCTCCCTCCCTCTCCGTCACCATCACAAATTTATCTTTATTTGATTATTTAGGTCTGAGTTTTATGAAATGCATGATGCACACTTCACTAAGTCCTCTGAATTCACTGACTATTTAGTCCATTGACGTCACCCTGCCTGTATTGACGTCAGTTAGTTCCTTGTCCTCACTTTGGAGAGAGCTATCGAGGGAAAATATATGTGGACATATACCTCTCTCCCTGCTGCGTTACCGGCCAGTCATTCCGGATAACCACACCCTCTGTCGGTCACTCTTCTAAGAGGATTTCCTATGTAACCGGACAGCTTATGGTTTATAGCATCCGGACATCAATCTTTTTTTTTTCCTTCTCCAGTTATTTATGGACAAGTTAGTGGAGTCATTTATTATGCATTCAATATCCATCCGGTGGGCGGTGGAGGGCCCCATACCCATGTAGCACTGGCTAAGTGAGCCCGTAAGTGGAGGCTCTGGAGTCTTTATCAGTATCAATAGTTGATACTGGGGATAGGCTCCATAGACGTGCCAATCCAATCAAAGACTATCAGGATGATCAGACCGGTGAATTGATGGGGTGTACACGTCACTCAGAGTGCACCAGGACTGCGGGGCTGGCCACAGTAGGCCGGTCTAGGGAGCAGATGTCCTGGTGTCACAAGGGCTTTCCTTATCCAACACACACAGAGATCACACTAACGTGATGCTTCAAATGAACAAATGCGCAGGGGGGGGGGGGATGTGTAAAAGCCTGGTTTGTGCCTCGGAGAGGCTACGGGATCCAGTAAGTTCAGTAGAACTTCAGTTTCAACCCTTTTAACCCTGTCGTAGCTCAGTCGATTAAGGCAGTGTCTGGGATGCTCCCGGACGCAGGTTCGAATCCTCGTCACGGCCCTTGTGGATTTGTTCCTTATCCAAGTTCCCCGAAGTTGGTAGTCTGATCGAATTTCCGCTTACAAGGAGAAATCTAGAGATATATAAGTGTGGGTACACTTCACTCTACGACTCACCTAACCCCTTAATCGTAGGGAGCGGCGAAGGATAGGGTGAGGTGATAGTTGTCTGACACCGGCTTCTAGCTGTCCGCCAGGTCTTACATCTTCCTTTTCGATCAATGGAGGACCATCAAATAGTTGTATTCTCGAGGTCGAATGCATCCGGATGTTGATTACTGGTGTCAGCGAGTAACAGGAGTTACTCGCCTGTTGTGGGTTGCATTCTGAGTAAGGTCTGCCAAGGGACAGCTCTATATCTGACAAATTTTCTACCTCCAATAATGGTAAACCACAAAACTTATTCATGGAAAACCCAGCACACACATATTGTATATGTTTATTCCCATAACAGGTCGGTATGGCAACGGCCTTCCTTGCAGGTTCGACGTTCGATGCCCCTATGACCCATGTGGCTGGGTACAGTTCCTTCACTCATGTCCTCATATCCCTGCTCCTTGTCTCCACACCCTGTACAAGTGCTCACCCTGTACAAGTGCTCACCCTGTACAAGTCCTCACACCCTGTACAAGTGGTCACCCTGTACAAGTCCTCACCCTGTACAAGTGCTCACCCTGTACAAGTCCTCACACCCTGTACAAGTGTTCACCCTGTACAAGTGCTCACACCCTGTACAAGTGCTCACACCCTGTACAAGTGCTCACACCCTGTACAAGTCCTCACACCCTGTACAAGTCCTCACCCTGTACAAGTCCTCACCCTGTACAAGTCCTCACACCCTGTACAAGTCCTCACCCTGTACAAGTCCTCACACCCTGTACAAGTCCTCACACTGTACAAGTCCTCACACCCTGTACAAGTGTTCACCCTGTACAAGTCCTCACACCCTGTACAAGTGCTCACCCTGTACAAGTCCTCACACCCTGTACAAGTGTTCACCCTGTACAAGTCCTCACACCCTGTACAAGTGCTCACCCTGTACAAGTCCTCACCCTGTACAAGTCCTCACCCTGTACAAGTCCTCACACCCTGTACAAGTGCTCACACTGTACAAGTCCTCACACCCTGTACAAGTCCTCACCCTGTACAAGTCCTCACCCTGTACAAGTCCTCACACCCTGTACAAGTGCTCACACTGTACAAGTCCTCACACCCTGTACAAGTCATCACCCTGTACAAGTCCTCACACCCTGTACAAGTCCTCACCCTGTACAAGTCCTCACCCTGTACAAGTCCTCACCCTGTACAAGTCCTCACACCCTGTACAAGTGCTCACACTGTACAAGTCCTCACACCCTGTACAAGTCCTCACACCCTGTACAAGTCCTCACACCCTGTACAAGTCCTCACCCTGTACAAGTCCTCACCCTGCACAAGTCCTCACACCCTGTACAAGTCCTCACACCCTGTACAAGTGCTCACCCTGTACAAGTCCTCACACCCTGTACAAGTCCTCACACCCTGTACAAGTCCTCACCCTGTACAAGTCCTCACACTGTACAAGTCCTCACACCCTGTACAAGTGTTCACAGAGCGCCCACCTCTAACCTCTTATTATACCCGGCAGATCAAGTTCATGGAACAGTTTGGCTACGTCCAAAAGAGTGACAATGTTTCCGGAGCGCTCTACACGGAACAGTCTCTCGAGGAATATATCATGAAACTGCAGAAGTTCGGCAACATTCCCCAAACTGGAGTTGTCGATAATGCCACTTTGGAGGTGAGAGGAGTAAAATCATTTAAATTACATTTTTATTTGCATAAAGAATACTATTGTCGTAGTATTGTTCCCACTCGAATTTCTACGAGTTCCCCCTCCAGAATCTATGATTTCCTCACCATTTTCTATGAGTTGTCTCTCCAGTTTCAATGAGTTTCCCCTTCAATTTCTATGCATTTTCCCGCCATTTTCGTAAGCGTGTCCTCTCTAACCATTAACATTACTCCTCGTCATGCTAAATAATCAACCTGTCCTCCAGAATTTGGCATCAAAATCCCCAGCGGTCAGAATATGATGAACTATAAATCAAAGTAGCTAAAAAACATTCACGTTTTCTATGATTGGTTAGCTAGTGGTTTGTTTACAATACTCGCCCCTTCCCCCATCACACTATATTCTCTCTCACCCCTCACACTATATTCTCCCTCACTCCTCACACAGCTGATAGCCACCCCTCGCTGCGGCCGCCCTGATCTAGAGACCAGCGTCCCGAAGGACTCCGAGGACCACAGGGAACCCCATGAACACATCCGGCGCAAGCGATACATTGTAGGGGGACTTGGCTGGGAGAAGAGACGATTAACTTACCAGTAAGTATTGTGATGGGGGCGTTGGAAGGGGTTGGAGAAGGGAAAGGATGGGCGGGAAGGGATGGTATGGGATAGGGAAGATGAGAGATAACTCATTATAGTCGCTATCTCTTGGTCTCCGTCTCACACCTACCTATCTTTCAGCTTGGCCAACTGGTCTCCGCAGCTAAAGTCGAAGGAGAATGTGCAGAAGGAGTTACGGAAGGCCTTCGACGCCTGGAGTGTCTACTCCCATCTACAGTTCTCAGAGGTCGACACGGGTGACGCCGACATTATCATCTACTTCGCCAGTTACGATCACTATGATGGGTAAGGCGAGCTCTGTACTCACCTAGTTGTGTTTGCGGGGGTTGAGCTTTGCTCTTTCGGCCCGCCTCTCAACTGTCAATTAACTGTTTCTAACTAAGTGAGCCGGTCGGCCGAGCGGACAGCACACTGGGCTTGTGATCCTGTGGTCCTGGGTTCGATCCCAGGCGCCGGCGAGAAACAATGGGCAGAGTTTCTTTCACCCTATGCCCCTGTTACCTAGCAGTAAAAGTGGTACCTGGGTGTTAGTCAGCTATCACGGGCTGCTTCCTGGGGGTGGAGGGCTGGTCGAGGACCGGGCCGCGGGGACACTAAAGCCCCGAAATCATCACAAGATAACCTCAAGATAACTACTGCTACTATTTTTTTTCTCCACACCACACACACACACCAGGAAGCAACCCGTGACAGCTGACTAACTCCCAGGTACCTATTTGCTGCTAGGTAACAGGGGCATTCAGGGTGAAAGAAACTTTGCCCATTTGTTTCTGCCTGGTGCGGGAATCGAACCCGCGCCACAGAATTACGAGTCCTGCGTGCTATCCACCAGGCAACCAGGCCCCTAGGGGGCCTGGTAGTGTGTGTGTGTGTGTGTGTGTGTGTGTGTGTGTGTGTGTGTGTGTGTGTGTGTGTGTGTGTGTGTGTGTATGTGTGTGTGTGTGTGTGTGTGTAATTACCTAAGTGTAGTTACAGGATGAGAGCTACGCTCGTGGTGTCCCGTCTTCCCAGCACTCTTTGTCATATAACGCTTTGAAACTACTGACGGTCTTGGCCTCCACCACCTTCTCACTTAACTTGTTGTGTGTGTGTGTGTGTGTGTGTGTGAATGTGTGTGTGTTCGCGCGCGAGTGTGTGTGATATTAAGTTCTTAAACATATACAATCACTAATTACACAGTTTCTTATCTTCCTTTGAGTTCATTCACTCGTAATATTGTCGTTCCTTGCCCTTAGGTACCCTTTCGACGGGCCGAGTGGCATCTTGGCCCACGCCTACTACCCCTATGAGTTCGGATCGTACGGCGGAGACGTCCACTTTGACGAGAGTGAAAAATGGAACATCAGACCCAAAGACGAGTATTCAGGTCAGTCCAGCTCATACCAAGGTCAAAGGTCAGGTCATAGCAGGTCTCTGAGCAATAGACCAGGTCAAGTGGCGGTGTCATTAGATCATGTTAGGGTTGCAACCCGTTCTCGCAAATTCGTAAAGTCAATATTGACTTATTAACTACGTGCATAGGTGATATACTAAACATAATAGATACCCTTAAAAAGATTCATAGAGAACACCGACCTTACCTAACCGTGTTAGTATCTTAAGATAAGCATCTTATTGCTTCGTAATTACAATTATTACTTAACCTATACCTATTATAGGTTAGGTAATAATTGTAATTACGAAGCAATAAGATGCTTATCTTAAGATACTAACAAGGTTAGGTAAGGTCGGTGTTTTCTATGAATCTTTTTAAGGGTATCTATTATGTTAAGTATGTCACCTATGCACATATTTAATAAGTCAATATTGACTTATTAAATTTGCGAGAACGGGTTGTAGGGACATGTGCTGGCCCAGGATAGGTTTAGGAAGTCACTGTGGCAGTTACGGAAGACTTATTTAGTGTTTTTCTTAGCTGGGAGATTTAGGGAAGATACAAGCGAGGTGTAGAAAGGAACTTGTTCAGACACTCCCATATCAGACGCAGAAACTCCCATATCAGACTCAGAAACTCCCGTATCAGACGCAGAAACTCCCATATCAGACGCAGAAACTCCCGTATCAGACGCAGAAACTCCCGTATCAGACGCAGAAACTCCCGTATCAGAAGCAGAAACTCCCATATCAGACGCAGAAACTCCCGTATCAGACGCAGAAACTCCCGTATCAGACGCAGAAACTCCCGTATCAGACGCAGAAACTCCCATATCAGACAAAGACCCCCCATATCAGACGTAGACACTCCCATATCAGACGCAGACCCCCCATATCAGACGCAGACACTCCCATATCAGACGCAGACACCCCCCATATCAGATGCAGACCCCCCATATCAGACGCAGACACTCCCCATATCAGACGCAGACCCCCCATATCAGACGCAGAAACTCCCATATCAGACGCAGAAACTCCCATATCAGACGCAGAAACTCCCATATCAGACGCAGAAACTCCCATATCAGACGCAGAAACTCCCGTATCAGACGCAGAAACTCCCATATCAGACGCAGAAACTCCCGTATCAGACGCAGAAACTCCCGTATCAGACGCAGAAACTCCCGTATCAGACGCAGAAACTCCCGTATCAGACGCAGAAACTCCCGTATCAGACGCAGAAACTCCCATATCAGACGCAGAAACTCCCATATCAGACGCAGACACTCCCATATCAGACGCAGAAACTCCCATATCAGACGCAGAAACTCCCGTATCAGACGCAGACCCCCCATATCAGACGCAGACACCCCCCATATCAGACGCAGACACTCCCCATATCAGACGCAGACCCCCCATATCAGACGCAGACACCCCCATATCAGACGCAGACACTCCCCATATCAGACGCAGACCCCCATATCAGACGCAGACACCCCCCCATATCAGACGCAGACCCCCCATATCAGACGCAGACACCCCCCATATCAGACGCAGACACCCCCCCATATCAGACGCAGACCCCCCATATCAGACGCAGACACCCCCCATATCAGACGCAGACCCCCCTATCAGACGCAGACAACCCCCATATAAGACGCAGACCCCCCATATCAGACGCAGACAACCCCCATATAAGACGCAGACCCCCCATATCAGACGCAGACACCCCCCATGTCAGACGCAGACCCCCCATATCAGACGCAGACAACCCCCATATAAGACGCAGACCCCCCATATCAGACGCAGACACCCCCCCCCCCATATCAGACGCACGCCGCCCCCCATATCAGACGCAGACACCCCCCATATCAGACGCAGACACCCCCCATATCAGACGCAGACACCCCCCCCATATCAGACGCAGACACCCCCATATCAGACGCAGACACCCCCCATATCAGACGCAGACACCCCCCATATCAGACGCAGACACCCCCCATATCAGACGCAGACACCCCCCATATCAGACGCAGACACCCCCCATATCAGACGCAGACACCCCCCATATCAGACGCAGACACCCCCATATCAGACGCAGACACCCCCATATCAGAAGCAGACACCCCCATATCAGACGCAGACACCCCCCATATCAGACGCAGACACCCCCCATATCAGACGCAGACACCCCCCATATCAGACGCAGACACCCCCCATATCAGACGCAAGACACCCCCCCATATCAGACGCAGACACCCCCCATATCAAACGCAGACACCCCCCATATCAGACGCAGACACCCCCCATATCAGACGCAGACACCCCCCCCCATATCAGACGCAGACACCCCCCATATCAGACGCAGACACCCCCCATATCAGACGCAGACACCCCCCATATCAGACGCAGACACCCCCCCCCATATCAGACGCAGACACCCCCCATATCAGAGACACACCCCATAGCAGACGCAGACACCCCCCATATCAGAGACACCCCCCATATCAGACGCAGACACCCCCCCATATCAGACGCAGACACCCCCCATATCAGACGCAGACACCCCCATATCAGACGCAGACACCCCCCCATATCAGACGCAGACACCCACCCCCATATCAGACGCAGACACCCCCCCCCATATCAGACGCAGACACCCCCCCCCATATCAGACGCAGACACCCCCCATATCAGAGACACCCCCCATATCAGACGCAGACACACCCCCATATCAGACGCAGACACCCCCCCCCCCATATCAGACGCAGACACCCCCCATATCAGACGCAGACACCCCCCATATCAGACGCAGACACCCCCCCATATCAGACGCAGACACCCCCCATATCAGACGCAGACACCCCCCCATATCAGACGCAGACACCCCCCATATCAGAGACACCCCCCATATCAGACGCAGACACACCCCCATATCAGACGCAGACACCCCCCATATCAGACGCAGACACCCCCCCATATCAGACGCAGACACCCCCCATATCAGACGCAGACACCCCCCCCATATCAGACGCAGACACCCCCCATATCAGACGCAGACACCCCCCATATCAGACGCAGACTCCCCCCCATATCAGACGCAGACACCCCCCATATCAGACGCAGACACCCCCCATATCAGACGCAGACTCCCCCCCATATCAGACGCAGACACCCCCCATATCAGACGCAGACACCCCCCCATATCAGACGCAGACACCCCCCATATCAGACGCAGACACCCCCCCCCATATCAGACGCAGACACCCCCCATATCAGACGCAGACACCCCCCATATCAGACGCAGACTCCCCCCCATATCAGACGCAGACACCCCCCATATCAGACGCAGACACCCCCCATATCAGACGCAGACACCCCCCCATATCAGACGCAGACACCCCCCATATCAGACGCAGACACCCCCCCCCCATATCAGGCGCAGACACCCCCCATATCAGACGCAGACACCCCCCATATCAGACGCAGACACCCCCCATATCAGACGCAGACACCCCCCATATCAGACGCAGACACCCCCCATATCAGACGCAGACACCCCCCATATCAGAGACATTATCACTCAGCAAACTATTCCATTCCCGGAAGACTTGGTCTCCTCCGATACCATTATCATGATCAATATTTTAAAATTTAAATGTTGATTTTATTTTCAATTTTAATTGTTTTCAGAAATAAAATGTGCTCATTGCTCCATTAAAAATTGAATGTGTTGATACGTGGGTATTTAGTAGGCTTCCAGACCCCCTTAGTGAACCAGACCATTTAGTTAACACGATCCCAGATGGCATATTAAGGCAGCAAATTAAACCTTAGTTTCACTGTCCCTTCCCTAATGTTACATCCCCCTTCCCTGGCACCTTACCTTCAAGCTTCCCTTCCCCTAGGGCCGTCCCTCAGGGCCACTCACCCCTAAATCCTGCCCTACAGGATTGGACTTCTTCACGGTGGCCGTACACGAGATTGGTCACTCGCTAGGCCTGGCCCATTCTCCTGTGTCTGGGTCCATCATGTTCCCGTACTACAAGGGCTACACCAAGCACTTCGCTCTAGACTATGACGACGTCATGGCCATGTGGGAGCTCTATAGTAAGTAGAGCGCTGTCCTCTGTTGCTGCTGCTCTATTGTGAGTGCCTCGCTCTGTTGGTGCTCTGTGTGTGCAGCAGAGCACAGTTTTGTTGAGTTCTCCGTGTGTTTGGTGGTCTATAATGTATGTCTCTATGTATTTACACTACACAACACTGTACAGCTTCACAACACTGCACAACACTGTACAGTGGACTAGGAGCTGGGATATGATGACTAGGAGCTGGGATATGAGGACAAGGAGCTGGGATATGAGGACCAGGAGCTGGGGTATGAGGACCAGGAGCTGGGATATGAGGACCAGGAGCTGGGATATGAGGACAAGGAACTGGGATATGAGGACAAGGAGCTGGGATATGAGGACAAGGAGCTGGGATATGAGGACCAGGAGCTGGGGTATGAGGACCAGGAGCTGGGATATGAGGACAAGGAACTGGGATATGAGGACAAGGAGCTGGGATATGAGGACAAGGAGCTGGGATATGAGGACAAGGAGCTGGGATATGAGGACCAGGAGCTGGGATATGAGGACCAGGAGCTGGGATATGAGGACCAGGAGCTGAGATATGAGGACCAGGAACTGGGATATGAGGACAAGGAGCTGGGATATGAGGACCAGGAGCTGGGATATGAGGACCAGGAGCTGGGATATGAGGACCAGGAACTAGGATATGAGGACAAGGAGCTGGGATATGAGGACCAGGAGCTGGGATATGAGGACAAGGAGCTGGGATATGAGGACAAGGAGCTGGGATATGAGGACAAGGAGCTGGGATATGAGGACAAGGAGCTGGGATATGAGGACAAGGAGCTGGGATATGAGGACAAGGAGCTGGGATATGAGGACCAGGAGCTGGGATATGAGGACCAGGAGCTGGGATATGAGGACAAGGAGCTGGGATATGAGGACAAGGAGCTGGGATATGTGGACTAGGAGCTGGGATATGTGGACTAGGAGCTGGGATATGAGGACAAAGAGCTGGGATATGAGGACAAGGAGCTGGGATATGAGGACCAGGAGCTGGGATATGAGGACCAGGAACTGGGATATGAGGACAAAGAGATGGGATATGAGGACAAGGAGCTGGGATATGAGGACCAGGAGCTGGGATATGAGGACAAGGAGCTGGGATATGAGGACAAGGAGCTGGGATATGAGGACAAGGAGCTGGGATATGAGGACCAGGCGCTGGGATATGAGGACCAGGAGCTGGGATATGAGGACAAGAAGCTGGGATATGAAGACAAGGAGCTGGGATATGAGGACCAGGAGCTGGGGTATGACACGGGATCGGAGGAACAATCTTTCAAACGCAGATCCCACAAGAAACGCCACCGTTTCAATAATACGTTCACCTGACTCACCTATCCACCGTGGACAACATAATCCATGCATGAGGGGATAGATTAAAGTAATGCATAATAATTCAATAAACATGTAGCCGTCATCTCGCTCGTAACAGCCTCCCTGGCAACCTCTAATCACCAATTGGACTATTTTATCCACTAATTATCATAAGTATTAATCAATTATCAAGATTATTATCAAGCTTCACTAATATGATCATTAGACACCTGTGTGAAGGTCCTCGAGTTCCCAAGGATGCCAACGTCAACAGTTGCGTAAATCCTCTGAAGGGTAGATAGGGTGATAGGGGAAGATATATGAGAGAGGGAGGGGGTAATGGGGCAGAAAGTGGGGGGTGAGAGACCCGGGTAAAGCCGGGTAAGAGGATATCAACCGGGTAACCCATCCGGTAGCCGCCATACCCCATAATATTTACACGACCGGTTGCTTGTGGTCTATATTCACAGTAAAACGTAAACTTGACGGCGACGACGAATACTTCAACTCCACCACGACGACCACCACGACCACCCCGGCCTACCCAGACGACGACCACCAGGCCGACGCCGCCGGCGACGACAACCCCGAGGGTAAGAGTCCTAATCCTGATGATAATGAAGCTGATGATGATAATAATGTACTTAAAGACGAGGCTAAAGACTGGGACGAGGCTACAGACTCGGACGAAGTCAGTTACCGCGGAGACTATGAGACAGTTGACCAACATAGAAAACGGGTGCAAGGTGGTTGGGTGGATGACTTGCCTGGTTTACCGCATCTTCCGCCAGAGGGAGATGGAGCCCACGGGAGGAAAGAGGACGAGGAGGAAGACTTCTACGCGGAAGACAGGAAGAGAAGAGAGGAAGAAGAGAAACGCCGCGAGGAAGATCGAAAGAGAGAACAGGAAGACGAGGCGGAGAGGCGCCGTTCGGAGGAGGACATCAAAAGGAGGGAGGAAGAGACCAGACGAAGAGAAGAGGAAGCAAGGAGGAGATGGGAGGAAGAATGGGAAGCTAGAGGAGGAGAGGAGCCGGAGGACACACCTCCCGGGTCCGAGCCCCGGCTCCCTAACCTCTGTCACGGCAGCTACGACGCCATGGCTCTTCTTAGACAAGAACTCTTTATCTTTAAGGATCAGGTGAGTCCCCCCTATACTGTCCGTTCTTCCCACATGCTGTGAGCCTTTCCTACATTCTGTGAGCCTTTGTGAGCCTTTCCCATATGCTGTGAGTCTTTGTGAGCCTTTCCCACATGCTGTGAGCCTTTCCCACATGCTGTGAGCCTTTGTGAGCCTTTCCCACATGCTGTGAGCCTTTCCCACATGTTGTGAGCCTTTGTGAGCCTTTCCCACATGCTGTGAGCCTTTCCCACATGTTGTGAGCCTTTGTGAGCCTTTCCCACATGCTGTGAGCCTTTGTGAGCCCCTCCCACATACTGTGAGCCCCTCCCACATGCTGTGAGCCCCTCCCACATGCTGTGAGCCCCTCCCACATACTGTGAGCCTTTCCCACATGCTATGAACCCCTCCCACATGCTGTGAGCCTTTCCCACATGCTGTGAGCCCCTCCCACATGCTGTGAGCCCCTCCCACATGCTGTGAGCCCCTCCCACATGCTGTGAGCCCCCTCCCACATGCTGTGAACCTTTCCCACATGCTATGAACCCCTCCCACATGCTGTGAGCCTTTCCCACATGCTATGAACCCCTCCCACATGCTGTGAGCCTTTCCCACATGCTGTGAGCATTTCCCACATGCTGTGAGCCCCTCCCACATACTGTGAGCCCCTCCCACATGCTGTGAGCCCCTCCCACATGCTGTGAGCCCCTCCCACATGCTGTGAACCCCTCCCACATGCTGTGAACCCCTCCCACATGCTGTGAGCCCCTCCCACATGCTGTGAGCCCCTCCCACATGCTGTGAGCCCCTCCCACATGCTGTGAGCCCCTCCCACATGCTGTGAGCCCCTCCCACATGCTGTGAGCCCCTCCCACATGCTGTGAGCCCCTCCCACATGCTGTGAGCCCCTCCCACATGCTGTGAGCCCCTCCCACATGCTGTGAGCCCCTCCCACATGCTGTGAGCCCCTCCCACATGCTGTGAGCCCCTACCACATGCTGTGAGCCCCTCCCACATGCTGTGAGCCCCTCCCACATGCTGTGAGCCCCTACCACATGCTGTGAGCTCCTACCACATGCTGTGAGCCCCTCAACAGTCCTGGAACTCACATTAGAGAACATGCGGAAGGGGCTTAAAAGCCATCGGGGTTTCCAAGTTAATTATACAACATAGTCGCCATCCATCAGTCTCAGGAGACTATGGAGTGGCCTCACCAGGGCGCAAAGCCACGGTAGGTTGATTCGGGAGAGAAGCTGTTACCCATGCAGCAGGGACCACCAGCGCCCCCTGGCCACCAGCGCCCCCTGGCCACCAGCGCCCCCTGGCCACCAGCGCCCCCTGGCCACCAGCGCCCCCCTGGCCACCAGCGCCCCCTGGCCACCAGCGCCCCCTGGCCACCAGCGCCCCCTGGCCACCAGCGCCCCCCTGGCCACCAGCGCCCCCTGGCCACCAGCGCCCCCTGGCCACCAGCGCCCCCTGGCCACCAGCGCCCCCTGGCCACCAGCGCCCCCTGGCCACCAGCGCCCCCTGGCCACAACACCAATAAGAGCCATCAGCGAGGCATCTGGCCACTCACAATGTCAACACAGTGTTCCAGTAACAACATTACTAACCTACACCGTAAACATAACATTGTGGCCACGTTCCAGAAAGCTCCCAAAGTAGACAACATTATTTTACAACATCTCCGCGACAAATCATTGTAAAAGCAGTACAAAATAATGATTTTTATAATGATTTACAGCTTGGGGACCATTCAAACTTTGTTTCACACTTGCGGGCTCAGCGCAGTCACTGCGCATATCAAGTCTTTAATAAAAACCTGTGGTTAGGACCACGAGCTTTGCCGGGT
>NC_091210.1:20093460-20130960 GCF_040958095.1 Procambarus clarkii | reverse complement strand
GTAGCCACACAGGTACAGGAACTGTAGCTACACAGGTACAGGAACTGTAGCTACACAGGTACAGGAACTGTAGCCACACAGGTATAGGAACTGTAGCTACACAGGTACAGGAGCTGTAGCTACACAGGTACAGGAGCTGTAGCTACACAGGTACAGGAGCTGTAGCTACACAGGTACAGGAACTGTAGCTACACAGGTACAGGAACTGTAGCTACACAGGTACAGGAACTGTAGCCACACAGGTACAGGAACTGTAGCCACACAGGTACAGGAACTGTAGGGACCTCCTACCATCCGGCTAGCAGCAGGACCTACCATCCGGCTAGCAGCAGGACCTACCATCCGGCTAGCAGCAGGACCTACCATCCGGCTAGCAGCAGGACCTCCTACCATCCGGCTAGCAGCAGGCCCTATCATCCGGCTAGCAACAGGACCTCCTACCATCCGGCTAGCAGCAGGACCTACCATCCGGCTAGCAGCAGGACCTCCTACCATCCGGCTAGCAACAGGACCTCCTACCATCCGGCTAGCAGCAGGCCCTATCATCCGGCTAGCAACAGGACCTCCTACCATCCGGCTAGCAGCAGGACCTCCTACCATCCGGCTAGCAGCAGGACCTACCATCCAGCTAGCAACAGAACCTCCTACCATCCGGCTAGCAGCAGGCCCTATCATCCGGCTAGCAACAGGACCTCCTACCATCCGGCTAGCAGCAGGACCTCCTATCATCCGGCTAGCAGCAGGACCTACCATCCGGCTAGCAGCAGGACCTACCATCCGGCTAGCAGCAGGACCTACCATCCGGCTAGCAACAGGACCTACCATCCGGCTAGCAACAGGACCTACCATCCGGCTAGCAGCAGGACCTCCTATCATCCGGCTAGCAGCAGGACCTACCATCCGGCTAGCAGCAGGACCTCCTACCATCCGCCTAGCAACAGGACCTCCTACCATCCGGCTAGCAGCAGGACCTACCATCCGGCTAGCAACAGGACCTACCATCCGGCTAGCAACAGGACCTCCTACCATCGGGCTAGCAGCACGACCTACCATCCGGCTAGCAGCAGGACCTACCATCCGGCTAGCAGCAGGACCTACCATCCGGCTAGCAACAGGACCTACCATCCGGCTAGCAGCAGGACCTACCATCCGGCTAGCAACAGGACCTACCATCCGGCTAGCAGCAGGACCTACCATCCGGCTAGCAGCAGGACCTACCATCCGGCTAGCAACAGGACCTACCATCCGGCTAGCAGCAGGACCTACCATCCGGCTAGCAACAGGACCTACCATCCGGCTAGCAACAGGACCTACCATCCGGCTAGCAGCAGGACCTCCTATCATCCGGCTAGCAACAGGACCTCCTACCATCCGGCTAGCAACAGGACCTACCATCCGGCTAGTAGCAGGACCTACCATCCGGCTAGCAACAGGACCTACAATCCGGCTAGCAACAGGACCTACCATCCGGCTAGCAGCAGGCCCTACCATCCGGCTAGCAGCAGGCCCTACCATCCGGCTAGCAGCAGGACCTACCATCCGGCTAGCAGCAGGCCCTACCATCCGGCTAGCAGCAGGACCTACCATCCGGCTAGCAGCAGGACCTACCATCCGGCTAGCAGCAGGACCTACCATCCGGCTAGCAGCAGGACCTACCATCCGGCTAGCAGCAGGCCCTACCATCCGGCTAGCAACAGGACCTACCATCCGGCTAGCAGCAGGACCTACCATCCGGCTAGCAGCAGGCCCTACCATCCGGCTAGCAGCTAAACTTGCATAGCATCAGAATGTCTACAATAGACTGGTGCCCAAATGCCCTAATACGTACGAACCCCACGACGCCATGCTGTATACGAAGGTGTATTACTGCTATGTATACACACCTCACTGGGGGGTTATACAACCGTGATTTCTGTCGTGTATACTTCGTTATACTTCCCTGCATATCTGGGTTTAGCCTGGTGTTTGCTCTCTCTAATGTTGTCTCAGTGTATTATGTATTATGTATACTGTGTCTGTATACTGGCATCTTGTATGTTGATGTGTTTGCTACTCCTGTATTTTATACTATTTCTGTATGTTTGCCCTGTATATTCCTCCTGTATGTTGTCGTGTATACTCCTGTATGTTGCTGTGTATACTCCTGTATGTTGCTGTGTATACTCCTGTATGTTGCTGTGTATACTCCTGTATGTTGCTGTGTATACTTATGTTGCTGTGTATACTCCTGTATGTTGCTGTGTATACTCCTGTATGTTGCTGTGTATACTCCTGTATGTTGCTGTGTATACTCCTGTATGTTGCTGTGTATACTCCTGTATGTTGTTGTGTATACTCCTGTATGTTGCTGTGTATACTCCTGTATGTTGCTGTGTATACTCATGTCGCTGTGTATACTCCTGTATGTTGCTGTGTATACTCCTGTATGTTGCTGTGTATACTCCTGTATGTTGCTGTGTATACTCCTGTATGTTGCTGTGTATACTCCTGTATGTTGTTGTGTATACTCCTGTATGTTGCTGTGTATACTCCTGTATGTTGCTGTGTATACTCCTGTATGTTGCTGTGTATACTCCTGTATGTTGCTGTGTATACTCCTGTATGTTGCTGTGTATACTCCTGTATGTTGCTGTGTATACTCCTGTTGCTGTGTATACTCCAGTTGCTGTGTATACTCATGTTTGTTGCTGTGTATACTCCTGTATGTTGGTGTGTATACTCATGTATTTTGGTGTGTATACTCATGTATGTTGCTGTGTATACTCCTGTATGTTGGTGTGTATACTCATGTATTTTGGTGTGTATACTTATGTATGTTGGTGTGTATACTCGTGTATGTTGCTGTGTATACTCATGTATGTTGCTGTGTATACTCATGTTTCTGTGTATACTCATGTTTCTGTGTATACTCATGTATGTTGCTGTGTATACTCATGTATGTTGCTGCGTATACTCCTGTATGTTGCTGTGTATACTCATGTTGTTGTGTATACTCATGTTTCTGTGTATACTCATGTTTCTGTGTATACTCCTGTATGTTGCTGTGTCTACTCCTGTATGTTGCTGTGTATACTCCTGTATGTTGCTGTGTATACTCATGTTGCTGTGTATACTCATGTTTGTTGCTGTGTATACTCCTGTATGTTGGTGTGTATACTCATGTATGTTGCTGTGTATACTCCTGTATGTTGGTGTGTATACTCATGTATTTTGGTGTGTATACTCATGTATGTTGGTGTGTATACTCATGTATGTTGATGTGTATACTCATGTATGTTGCTGTGTATACTCATGTTTCTGTGTATACTCATGTATGTTGCTGTGTATACTCATGTATGTTGCTGTGTATACTTATGTTGCTGTGTATACTCATGTATGTTGCTGTGTATACTCCTGTATGTTGCTGTGTATACTCATGTTGTTGTGTATACTCATGTTTCTGTGTATACTCATGTTTCTGTGTATACTCATGTATGTTGTGTATACTCATGTTGCTGTGTATACTCATGTTGCTGTGTATACTCCTGTATGTTGTTGTGTATACTCATGTTTCTGTGTATACTCATGTTTCTGTGTATACTCATGTTTCTGTGTATACTCATGTTTCTGTGTATACTCATGTATGTTGTGTATACTCATGTTGCTGTGTATACTCATGTTGCTGTGTATACTCCTGTATGTTGTTGTGTATACTCATGTTTCTGTGTATACTCATGTTTCTGTGTATACTCATGTTTCTGTGTATACTCATGTTTCTGTGTATACTCATGTTGCTGTGTATACTCATGTTGCTGTGTATACTCATGTTGCTGTGTATACTCCTGTATGTCGCCAGCTCCTGTATGTTCTGTATTATTAACAAAGTATGACTGTATTTGGGACTTAAGTCCGCAATAAAATTTATTATTTTTATTAATGGTTTGGTTTTATTATCATATTAGTAATGAGAACAGGTGTTATACCTTGAGGTGCTTCCGGGGCTCAGCGTCCCCGCGGCCCGGTCGTCGACCAGGCCTCCTGGTTGCTAGACTGATCAACCAGGCTGTTGGACGCGGCTGCTCGCAGCCTGACGTATGAATCACAGCCTACAGGCCAATTCCACCCCCCTCGACCCACTGATTGTCAGCCAATTACAATCTAGCTGGATTAGCCAGTCGACCAATCACGAGTGAGCTTTGTATTGAAGTATATTGAGATCCACTTCAAAAAAATTAATTTTTATTGGTTGGGCCTTGGACTTAAGGCCAATATCAGACTTTTGATATAGGCCTTAATTCGTAAGGAAAACCAAGGTACATCTCTGGCCCCTTGATTGGTCGACACGATAACTTGCTGACCAATCAGCTTGTTTGATTGGTACACTGTTGATGACTGGGTACTCACCTAGTTGTGCTTGCGGGGGTTGAGCTCTGGCTCTTTGGTCCCGCCTCTCAACCGTCAATCAACTGGTGTACAGATTCCTGAGCCTACTGGGCTGTGTGTGTGTGTGTGTGTGTACTCACCTAATTGTACTCACCTAATTGTGCTTGCGGGGGTTGAGCTCTGGCTCTTTGGTCCCGCCTCTCAACCGTCAATCAACTGGTGTACAGATTCCTGAGCCTATTGGGCTCTATCATATCTACATTTGAAACTGTGAATGGAGTCAGCCTCCACCACATCACTTCCTAATGCATTCCATTTGCTAACTACTCTGACACTGAAAAAGTTCTTTCTAACGTCTCTGTGGTTCATTTGGGTACTCAGCTTCCACCTGTGTCCCCTTGTTCGCGTCCCACCAGTGTTGAAAAGTTCATCCTTGTTTACCCGGTCGATTCCCCTGAGGATTTTGTAGGTTGTGATCATGTCCCCCCTTACTCTTCTGTCTTCCAGTGTCGTGAGGTGCATTTCCCGCAGCCTTTCCTCATAACTCATGCCTCTTAGTTCTGGGACTAGTCTAGTAGCATACCTTTGGACTTTTTCCAGCTTCGTCTTGTGCTTGACAAGGTACGGGCTCCATGCTGGGGCCGCATACTCCAGGATTGGTCTTACATATGTGGTGTACAAGATTCTGAATGATTCCTTACACAGGTTCCTGAACGCCGTTCTGATGTTAGCCAGCCTCGCATATGCCGCAGACGTTATTCTCTTTATGTGGGCTTCAGGAGACAGGTTTGGTGTGATATCAACTCCTAGATCTTTCTCTCTGTCTGTTTCATTAAGTACTTCATCTCCTATTCTGTATCCTGTGCCTGGCCTCCTGTTTCCACTGCCTAGTTTCATTACTTTGCATTTACTCGGGTTGAACTTCAACAGCCATTTGTTGGACCATTCACTCAGTCTATCCAGGTCATCTTGTAGCCTCCTACTATCATCCTCTGTTTCAATCCTCCTCATAATTTTTGCATCGTCGGCAAACATTGAGAGGAACGAATCTATACCCTCTGGGAGATCATTTACATATACCAGAAACAGTATAGGTCCAAGGACTGACCCCTGCGGGACTCCACTTGAGACGTCTCGCCAATCTGAGACCTCACCCCTCACACAGACTCGTTGTCTCCTGTTGCTTAGGTATTCCTCTATCCACCGGAGTACCTTCCCTCTCACTCCAGCCTGCATCTCCAACTTTCGCACTAGCCTCTTGTGTGGCACTGTATCAAAGGCTTTCTGACAATCCAAAAATATGCAGTCTGCCCACCCTTCTCTTTCTTGCCTGGTCGTAGAATTCAAGTAACCTTGTGAGGCAGGACCTGCCATCCCTGAACCCATGTTGATGCTGTGTTACAAAGTTCCTTCGCTCCAGATGCTCCACTAGTTTTTTTCGCACAATCTTCTCCATCAGCTTGCATGGTATGCAGGTTAGGGACACTGGCCTGTAGTTCAGTGCCTCCTGTCTATCCCCTTTCTTGTATATCGGGACTACGTTAGCTGCTTTCCAAATATCTGGCAGTTCCCCTGTTGCCAGTGATTTGTTATACACTATGGAGAGTGGTAGGCTCAGTTCTCTTGCTCCTTCCTTTAGAACCCAAGGGGAGATTCCATCTGGGCCTATAGCCTTCGTCACGTCCAACTCTAGTAAACACTTCCTTACTTCCCCACTGGTAATCTCAAACTCTTCCAGTGGTTCCTGGTTAGCTATTCCCTCACTTACCTCTGGAATTTCTCCTTGTTCTAAGGTGAAGACTTCCTGGAATTTCTTATTCAATTCCTCACACACTTCCTTGTCATTTGTAGTGAATCCTTCCGCCCCTATCCTTAATCTCATAACCTGTTCCTTTACTGTTGTTTTTCTCCTAATGTGGCTATGCAACAATTTAGGCTGAGTCTTTGCCTTGCTTGCGATGTCATTTTCGTATTGTCTTTCTGCCTCTCTTCTCATCCTGACATATTCATTCCTGGCATTCTGGTATCTTTCTCTGCTCTCCAGTGTCCTGTTATTCCTATAGTTTCTCCATGCCCTTTTACTTTGCTGCTTAGCTAGCCTACATCTTTGATTAAACCATGGGTTTCTCATCTTCATATCTCTGTTTTCCTTTTGGACTGGGACAAACTTGTTTGCTGCGTCCTTGCACTTCTGCGTGATGTAATCCATCATATCTTGGGCCGTCTTTCCCCTGAGCTCTGTTTCCCATGCTATATCTGTTAGGAATTTTCTTATCCCCTCATAGTTTCCCTTTCGGTATGCTAACCTTTTGGTTTCGGTATCCCTCCTCGAGTTCAATAACCCTTCTTCAATCAAGTACTCAAACACCAGTACACTGTGGTCGCTCATTCCTACTGGGTCCTCAAAACCGATTTCTCTTATGTCGGAGTCGTTCAGAGTGAAGACTAGGTCGAGTCTCGCTGGTTCGTCATTGCCTCTCATCCTTGTGGGTTCTCCGACATGCTGCGTTAAAAAGTTGCTTGTCACCACCTCCAATAGTTTGGCTCTCCACGTATCCTCGCCTCCATGCGGTTCCTTGTTCTCCCAGTCAATCTTTCCGTGATTGAAGTCGCCCATGATGAGCAGGTGGGATCTATTTCTACAGGCAGCAGAGGCTGCCCTCTCAATTATAGTGTTAACTGCCTTGTTGTTGTTTTCATACTCTTGACTGGGTCTCCTGTCATTTGGTGGAGGGTTGTGTGTGTGTGTGTGTGTGTGTGTGTGTGTGTGTGTGTGTGTGTGTGTGTGTATGTGTGTGTGTGTGTGTGTGTGTATGTGTGTGTGTGTGTGTGTGTGTGTGTACTCACCTAATTGTGCTTGCGGGGGTTGAGCTTTGGCTCTTTGGTCCGTACATACATACATACATACATATGTATGTATGTATGTATGTATGTATGTATGTATGTACGGCACTTTATCCACCTATAGTCCAATAGTTAATTGGAAAAGCTGGAGACTCTCTGATCCCGGGACGAGTTCTGGGTGACTTTTTTTATTATTTTCGACAAAAAAATCAATTATATAATTGTGTTTATTAAACTGTTGTATTTTAAATCAGATAAACTAAAGTAGACTGAGTGATTTATGCTTCAACTGTTGCGTCACCTGTTGCTTCAACTGTTGCTTCACCTGTTGCTTCAACTGTTGCTTCACCTGTTGCTTCAACTGTTGCGTCACCTGTTGCTTTAACTGTTGCTTCAACTGTTGCTTCAACTGTTGCTTTAACTGTTGCTTCAACTGTTGCTTCAACTGTTGCTTCAACTGTTGCTTCAACTGTTGCGTCACCTGTTGCTTCAACTGTTGCTTCAACTGTTGCGTCACCTGTTGCTTCAACTGTTGCTTTAACTGTTGCTTTAACTGTTGCTTCAACTGTTGCTTCAACTGTTGCTTCAACTGTTGCGTCACCTGTTGCTTCAACTGTTGCTTCAACTGTTGCGTCACCTGTTGCTTCAACTGTTGCTTCAACTGTTGCGTCACCTGTTGCTTCAACTGTTGCTTCAACTGTTGCTTCAACTGTTGCTTCAACTGTTGCTTCAACTGTTGCTTCAACTGTTGCGTCACCTGTTGCTTCAACTGTTGCTTCAACTGTTGCTTCAACTGTTGCTTCAACTGTTGCTTCAACTGTTGCTTCAACTGTTGCTTTAACTGTTGCTTCAACTGTTGCTTCAACTGTTGCGTCACCTGTTGCTTCAAATGTTGCTTCAACTGTTGCTTTAACTGTTGCTTTAACTGTTGCTTTAACTGTTGCTTCAAATGTTGCTTCAACTGTTGCTTCAACTGTTGCTTAAACTGTTGCTTCACCTGTTGCTTCAACTGTTGCTTCAACTGTTGCTTCAACTGTTGCTTAAACTGTTGCTTCACCTGTTGCTTCAACTGTTGCTTAAACTGTTGCTTCAACTGTTGCTTCAACTGTTGCTTCAACTGTTGCTTCAACTGTTGCTTCACCTGTTGCTTCAAGATGTGGAGTTTCCCGCTCCACAAAACTACTTCTGATTGCGAGAGACATATTTATGCCTCCCACTCCTGCTTACAACAGTCGTCTGATTTACATACGACAGCTTATAGGGGCTATCAGAAGCCCACAGCCACCAGAGTGGCGGACCTCAGACGCCAGAGTGGCGGACCTCAGACGCCAGAGTGGCGGACCTCAGACGCCAGAGTGGCGGACCTCAGACGCCAGAGTGGCGGACTTCAGACGCCAGAGTGGCGGACCTCAGACGCCAGAGTGGCGGACCTCAGACGCCAGAGTGGCGGACCTCAGACGCCAGAGTGGCGGACCTCAGACGCCAGAGTGGCGGACCTCAGACGCCAGAGTGGCGGACCTCAGACGCCAGAGTGGCGGACCTCAGACGCCAGAGTGGCTGACACCTCATGGATTTTGAAACCAAGCTTCCTATCCTAACCTAACCTAACCCAATCGAGCCCAATACAGCCCAATCCTAAGCTAGCAGATCCTACCATAACAATATACACGGTTTTAACAAACGGAAAACCGAGTTTCGTCGAATCCCCTCGAATCTGTGAATCAATCTGAGTGATTTCCAATCAACGAGACGACACAGAACATCACAGAACAGAGAAAAAACATCTCCCACACACACACAGTTTCTCAAGAAATCAATTTAACAACCACAACAATACCGTTGATCAACGACCTTCCTATTTCATTATGCCCTTCATAGCCGGGTCCTACACCTCCAGCTGTCACAGCTCATCAAACCCTTAGACAGACACACTTCAGAATCATCAAAAATTCCATTATATTCATCACCTTAATTTGTCCTCGCCGCTTGGGTAATGGTGTGGAAGAATGAGTATTATACTGTCTGTAAATCCCTCTCTTCTGACAAGATTAATGGGATTTATACAGGATTTTAAAGGGATTTAGAAGTGGCATCCATTTCTTTTAATCCATCCTCGTCAGCTCAATCTTGTAGGATTAATTGAGTATTATAGACGAGATTGTGCATGGATTCGGCGGTTTCTTGTTCCAAGAGACCTGATTGTACCAGTATGTACTGTGTACACTGTACTGTAGAGTACTCGTACAGCATTGTAGAGTACTCATAGTACTCGTACAGCATTGTAGAGAACTCATAGTACTCGTACAGCATTGTAGAGTACTCGTACAGCATTGTAGAGTACTCGTACAACATTGTAGAGTACTCGTACAGCATTGTAGAGTACTCATAGTACTCGTACAGCATTGTAGAGTACTCGTACAGCATTGTAGAGTACTCGTACAGCATTGTAGAGTACTCGTACAGCATTGTAGAGTACTCGTACAACATTGTAGAGTACTCATAGTACTCGTACAGCATTGTAGAGTACTCATAGTACTCGTACAGCACTGTAGAGTACTCGTACATCATTGTAGAGTACTCGTACAGCACTGTAGAGTACTCGTACATCATTGTAGAGTACTCGTACAACACTGTAGAGTACTCGTACATCATTGTAGAGTACTCGTACATCATTGTAGAGTACTCGTGCAGCATTGTAGAGTACTCGTGCAGCATTGTAGAGTACTCGTACATCATTGTAGAGTACTCGTACAGCATTGTAGAGTACTCGTGCAGCATTGTAGAGTACTCATAGTACTCGTACATCATTGTAGAGTACTCGTACAGCATTGTAGAGTACTCGTACAGCATTGTAGAGTACTCGTACATCATTGTAGAGTACTCGTACATCATTGTAGAGTACTCGTACAACATTGTAGAGTACTCGTACAGCATTGTAGAGTACTCATAGTACTCGTACATCATTGTAGAGTACTCGTACAGCATTGTAGAGTACGCGTGCAGCATTGTAGAGTACTCGTGCAGCATTGTAGAGTACTCATAGTACTCGTACAGCATTGTAGAGTACTCATAGTACTCGTACAGCACTGTAGAGTACTCGTACATCATTGTAGAGTACTCGTACAGCACTGTAGAGTACTCGTACATCATTGTAGAGTACTCGTACAACACTGTAGAGTACTCGTACATCATTGTAGAGTACTCGTACATCATTGTAGAGTACTCGTGCAGCATTGTAGAGTACTCGTGCAGCATTGTAGAGTACTCGTACATCATTGTAGAGTACTCGTACAGCATTGTAGAGTACTCGTGCAGCATTGTAGAGTACTCATAGTACTCGTACATCATTGTAGAGTACTCGTACAGCATTGTAGAGTACTCGTACAGCATTGTAGAGTACTCGTACATCATTGTAGAGTACTCGTACATCATTGTAGAGTACTCGTACAACATTGTAGAGTACTCGTACAGCATTGTAGAGTACTCATAGTACTCGTACATCATTGTAGAGTACTCGTACAGCATTGTAGAGTACGCGTGCAGCATTGTAGAGTACTCGTGCAGCATTGTAGAGTACTCATAGTACTCGTACAGCATTGTAGAGTACGCGTGCAGCATTGTAGAGTACTCATAGTACTCGTACAGCATTGTAGAGTACGCGTGCAGCATTGTAGAGTACTCGTGCAGCATTGTAGAGTACTCATAGTACTCGTACATCATTGTAGAGTACTCGTACATCATTGTAGAGTACTCGTACAGCATTGTAGAGTACTCGTACAGCATTGTAGAGTACTCGTACAGCATTGTAGAGTACTCGTGCAGCATTGTAGAGTACTCGTACAGCATTGTAGAGTACGCGTGCAGCATTGTAGAGTACTCGTGCAGCATTGTAGAGTACTCGTGCAGCATTGTAGAGTACTCGTGCAGCATTGTAGAGTACTCGTACAGCATTGAAGAGTACTCGTGCAGCATTGTAGAGTACTCATAGTACTCGTACAGCATTGTAGAGTACTCGTACAGCATTGTAGAGTACTCGTACAGCATTGTAGAGTACTCGTACATCATTGTAGAGTACTCGTACAGCATTGTAGAGTACTCGTACATCATTGTAGAGTACTCGTACAGCATTGTAGAGTACTCATAGTACTCGTACAGCATTGTAGAGTACTCGTGCAGCATTGTAGAGTACTCGTACAGCATTGTAGAGTACTCGTACATCATTGTAGAGTACTCGTACAGCATTGTAGAGTACTCGTACATCATTGTAGAGTACTCGTACAGCATTGTAGAGTACTCGTGCAGCATTGTAGAGTACTCATAGTACTCGTACATCATTGTAGAGTACTCGTACAGCATTGTAGAGTACTCGTGCAGCATTGTAGAGTACTCGTGCAGCATTGTAGAGTACTCGTGCAGCATTGTAGAGTACTCGTACAGCATTGTAGAGTACTCATAGTACTCGTGCAGCATTGTAGAGTACTCATAGTACTCGTACAGCATTGTAGAGTACTCGTACAGCATTGTAGAGTACTCGTACAGCATTGTAGAGTACTCGTACATCATTGTAGAGTACTCGTACAGCATTGTAGAGTACTCATAGTACTCGTGCAGCATTGTAGAGTACTCATAGTACTCGTACAGCATTGTAGAGTACTCGTACATCATTGTAGAGTACTCATAGTACTCGTACAGCATTGTAGAGTACTCGTACATCATTGTAGAGTACTCGTACATCATTGTAGAGTACTCGAACAGCATTGTAGAGTACTCGTACATCATTGTAGAGTACTCGTACATCATTGTAGAGTACTCGTACAGCATTGTAGAGTACTCATAGTACTCGTACAGCATTGTAGAGTACTCATAGTACTCGTACAGCATTGTAGAGTACTCGTACAGCATTGTAGAGTACTCGTACATCATTGTAGAGTACTCGTACAGCATTGTAGAGTACTCGTACATCATTGTAGAGTACTCGTACAGCATTGTAGAGTACTCGTACAGCATTGTAGAGTACTCGTACATCATTGTAGAGTACTCATAGTACTCGTACATCATTGTAGAGTACTCGTACATCATTGTAGAGTACTCATAGTACTCGTACAGCATTGTAGAGTACTCGTACAGCATTGTAGAGTACTCGTACATCATTGTAGAGTACTCGTACATCATTGTAGAGTACTCGTACAGCATTGTAGAGTACTCGTACAGCATTGTAGAGTACTCGTACAGCATTGTAGAGTACTCGTACAGCATTGTAGAGTACTCGTGCAGCATTGTAGAGTACTCATAGTACTCGTACAGCATTGTAGAGTACTCGTGCAGCATTGTAGAGTACTCATAGTACTCGTACAGCATTGTAGAGTACTCGTGCAGCATTGTAGAGTACTCATAGTAATCGTACAGCATTGTAGAGTACTCGTACAGCATTGTAGAGTACTCGTGCAGCATTGTAGAGTACTCGTACAGCATTGTAGAGTACTCGTACATCATTGTAGAGTACTCGTACAGCATTGTAGAGTACTCGTACATCATTGTAGAGTACTCGTACAGCATTGTAGAGTACTCGTACAGCATTGTAGAGTACTCGTACATCATTGTAGAGTACTCATAGTACTCGTACATCATTGTAGAGTACTCGTACATCATTGTAGAGTACTCATAGTACTCGTACAGCATTGTAGAGTACTCGTACAGCATTGTAGAGTACTCATAGTACTCGTACAGCATTGTAGAGTACTCGTACAGCATTGTAGAGTACTCGTACAGCATTGTAGAGTACTCGTACATCATTGTAGAGTACTCATAGTACTCGTACAGCATTGTAGAGTACTCGTACATCATTGTAGAGTACTCATAGTACTCGTACAGCATTGTAGAGTACTCGTACAGCATTGTAGAGTACTCGTACAGCATTGTAGAGTACTCGTACATCATTGTAGAGTACTCGTACATCATTGTAGAGTACTCGTACATCATTGTAGAGTACTCGTACAGCATTGTAGAGTACTCATAGTACTCGTACATCATTGTAGAGTACTCGTACATCATTGTAGAGTACTCATAGTACTCGTACAGCATTGTAGAGTACTCGTACAGCATTGTAGAGTACTCGTACATCATTGTAGAGTACTCGTACATCATTGTAGAGTACTCGTACATCATTGTAGAGTACTCGTACATCATTGTAGAGTACTCGTACATCATTGTAGAGTACTCGTACATCATTGTAGAGTACTCGTACAGCATTGTAGAGTACTCGTACAGCATTGTAGAGTACTCGTACAGCATTGTAGAGTACTCGTACAGCATTGTAGAGTACTCATAGTACTCGTACATCATTGTAGAGTACTCGTACATCATTGTAGAGTACTCGTACATCATTGTAGAGTACTCGTACATCATTGTAGAGTACTCGTACATCATTGTAGAGTACTCGTACATCATTGTAGAGTACTCGTACAGCATTGTAGAGTACTCGTACTGCATTGTAGAGTACTCGTACAGCATTGTAGAGTACTCGTACAGCATTGTAGAGTACTCGTACAACATTGTAGAGTACTCATAGTACTCGTACATCATTGTAGAGTACTCGTACATCATTGTAGAGTACTCATAGTACTCGTACAGCATTGTAGAGTACTCGTACAGCATTGTAGAGTACTCGTACATCATTGTAGAGTACTCGTACATCATTGTAGAGTACTCGTACAGCATTGTAGAGTACTCGTACAGCATTGTAGAGTACTCATAGTACTCGTACAGCATTGTAGAGTACTCGTACATCATTGTAGAGTACTCGTACAGCATTGTAGAGTACTCATAGTACTCGTACAGCATTGTAGAGTACTCGTCCAACATTGTAGAGTACTCGTACAGCATTGTAGAGTACTCATAGTACTCGTACAGCACTGAAGAGTACTCGTACAGCACTGTAGAGTACTCGTACAGCACTGTAGAGTACTCATAGTACTCGTACAGCACTGTAGAGTACTCATAGTACTCGTACAGCATTGTAGAGTACTCATAGTACTCGTACATCATTGTAGAGAACACGTACATCATTGTACCGTTATCAGTGTATATATATAATGAGAGTTTACATTAGTTATCAACTATTGTTAGGACTAAAATTTACTTGGTGGTTGGTCTCCAGTCCAATACCAAACCTGCTAGTTGGTCTCCAGCCCAATACCAAACCTGCTAGTGGTCTCCAGTCCAACACCAAACCTGCTAGTTGGTCTCCAGTCCAATACCAAACCTGCTAGTTGGTCTCCAGCCCAATACCAAACCTGCTAGTGGTCTCCAGTCCAACACCAAACCTGCTAGTTGGTCTCCAGCCCAATACCAAACCTGCTAGTGGTCTCCAGTCCAACACCAAACCTGCTAGTTGGTCTCCAGTCCAACACCAAACCTGCTAGTGGTCTCCAGTCCAATACCAAACCTGCTAGTTGGTCTCCAGCCCAATACCAAACCTGCTAGTGGTCTCCAGCCCAATACCAAACCTGCTAGTTGGTCTCCAGTCCAATACCAAACCTGCTAGTGGTCTCCAGTCCAATACCAAACCTGCTAGTTGGTCTCCAGCCAAATACCAAACCTGCTAGTGGTCTCCAGTCCAATACCAAACCTGCTAGTTGGTCTCCAGCCCAATACCAAACCTGCTAGTTGGTCTCCAGCCCAATACCAAACCTGCTAGTGGTCTCCAGTCCAACACCAAACCTGCTAGTTGGTCTCCAGTCCAATACCAAACCTGCTAGTGGTCTCCAGTCCAATACCAAACCTGCTAGTTGGTCTCCAGCCCAATACCAAACCTGCTAGTGGTCTCCAGCCCAATACCAAACCTGCTAGTTGGTCTCCAGCCCAACACCAAACCTGCTAGTTGGTCTCCAGCCCAACACCAAACCTGCTAGTGGTCTCCAGCCCAACACCAAACTTGCTAGTTGGTCTCCAGTCCAACACCAAACCTGCTAGTGGTCTCCAGCGAACACCAAACCTGCTAGTTGGTCTCCAGCCCAACACCAAACCTGCTAGTTGGTCTCCAGCCCAACACCAAACCTGCTAGTTGGTCTCCAGCCCAACACCAAACCTGCTAGTTGGTCTCCAGCCCAACACCAAACCTGCTAGTGGTCTCCAGCGAACACCAAACCTGCTAGTGGTCTCCAGCCCAACACCAAACCTGCTAGTTGGTCTCCAGCCCAACACCAAACCTGCTAGTTGGTCTCCAGCCCAACACCAAACCTGCTAGTGGTCTCCAGCGAACACCAAACCTGCTAGTGGTCTCCAGTCCAACACCAAACCTGCTAGTTGGTCTCCAGTCCAACACCAAACCTGCTAGTTGGTCTCCAGCCCAACACCAAACCTGCTAGTTGGTCTCCAGCCCAACACCAAACCTGCTAGTTGGTCTCCAGCCCAACACCAAACCTGCTAGTTGGTCTCCAGCCCAACACCAAACCTGCTAGTGGTCTGCAGTCCAATACCAAACCTGCTAGTTGGTCTCCAGTCCAATACCAAACCTGCTAGTTGGTCTCCAGTCCAACACCAAACCTGCTAGTTGGTCTCCAGCCCAACACCAAACCTGCTAGTTGGTCTCCAGCCCAACACCAAACCTGCTAGGGGTCTCCAGCGAACACCGAACCTGCTAGTTGGTCTCCAGTTCAACACCAAACCTGCTAGGGGTCTCCAGCCCAACGCCAAACCTGCTAGTTGGTCTCCAGCCCAACGCCAAACCTGCTAGTTGGTCTCCAGCCCAACGCCAAACCTGCTAGTTGGTCTCCAGCCCAACGCCAAACCTGCTAGTTGGTCTCCAGCCCAACACCAAACCTGCTAGTTGGTCTCCAGCCCAACGCCAAACCTGCTAGTTGGTCTCCAGCCCAACGCCAAACCTGCTAGTTGGTCTCCAGCCCAACGCCAAACCTGCTAGTTGGTCTCCAGCCCAACACCAAACCTGCTAGTTGGTCTCCAGCCCAACACCAAACCTGCTAGTTGGTCTCCAGCCCAACACCAAACCTGCTAGTTGGTCTCCAGCCCAACACCAAACCTGCTAGTTGGTCTCCAGCCCAACACCAAACCTGCTAGTTGGTCTCCAGCCCAACACCAAACCTGCTAGTTGGTCTCCAGCCCAACACCAAACCTGCTAGTTGGTCTCCAGCCCAACACCAAACCTGCTAGTTGGTCTCCAGCCCAACACCAAACCTGCTAGTTGGTCTCCAGCCCAACACCAAACCTGCTAGTTGGTCTCCAGCCCAACACCAAACCTGCTAGTTGGTCTCCAGCCCAACACCAAACCTGCTAGTTGGTCTCCAGCCCAACACCAAACCTGCTAGTTGGTCTCCCGCCCAACACCAAACCTGCTAGTTGGTCTCCCGCCCAACACCAAACCTGCTAGTTGGTCTCCAGCCCAACACCAAACCTGCTAGTTGGTCTCCAGCCCAACACCAAACCTGCTAGTTGGTCTCCAGCCCAACACCAAACCTGCTAGTTGGTCTCCAGCCCAACACCAAACCTGCTAGTTGGTCTCCAGCCCAACACCAAACCTGCTAGTTGGTCTCCAGCCCAACACCAAACCTGCTAGTTGGTCTCCAGCCCAACACCAAACCTGCTAGTTGGTCTCCAGCCCAACACCAAACCTGCTAGTTGGTCTCCAGCCCAACACCAAACCTGCTAGTTGGTCTCCAGCCCAACACCAAACCTGCTAGTTGGTCTCCAGCCCAACACCAAACCTGCTAGTTGGTCTCCAGTTCAACACCAAACCTGCTAGGGGTCTCCAGCCCAACACCAAACCTGCTAGGGGTCTCCAGCCCAACACCAAACCTGCTAGTTGGTCTCCAGCGAACACCAAACCTGCTAGTTGGTCTCCAGTTCAACACCAAACCTGCTAGGGGTCTCCAGCCCAACACCAAACCTGCTAGTTGGTCTCCAGCGAACACCAAACCTGCTAGTTGGTCTCCAGTCCAACACCAAACCTGCTAGTTGGTCTCCAGTCCAACACCAAACCTGCTAGTTGGTCTCCAGCGAACACCAAACCTGCTAGTTGGTCTCCAGCGAACACCAAACCTGCTAGTTGGTCTCCAGCGAACACCAAACCTGCTAGTTGGTCTCCAGCGAACACCAAACCTGCTAGTTGGTCTCCAGCGAACACCAAACCTGCTAGTTGGTCTCCAGCGAACACCAAACCTGCTAGTTGGTCTCCAGCGAACACCAAACCTGCTAGTTGGTCTCCAGCGAACACCAAACCTGCTAGTTGGTCTCCAGCGAACACCAAACCTGCTAGTTGGTCTCCAGCGAACACCAAACCTGCTAGTTGGTCTCCAGCGAACACCAAACCTGCTAGTTGGTCTCCAGCGAACACCAAACCTGCTAGTTGGTCTCCAGCGAACACCAAACCTGCTAGTTGGTCTCCAGCGAACACCAAACCTGCTAGTTGGTCTCCAGCGAACACCAAACCTGCTAGTTGGTCTCCAGCGAACACCAAACCTGCTAGTTGGTCTCCAGCGAACACCAAACCTGCTAGTTGGTCTCCAGCGAACACCAAACCTGCTAGTTGGTCTCCAGCGAACACCAAACCTGCTAGTTGGTCTCCAGCGAACACCAAACCTGCTAGTTGGTCTCCAGCGAACACCAAACCTGCTAGTTGGTCTCCAGCGAACACCAAACCTGCTAGTTGGTCTCCAGCGAACACCAAACCTGCTAGTTGGTCTCCAGCGAACACCAAACCTGCTAGTTGGTCTCCAGCGAACACCAAACCTGCTAGTTGGTCTCCAGCGAACACCAAACCTGCTAGTTGGTCTCCAGCGAACACCAAACCTGCTAGTTGGTCTCCAGCGAACACCAAACCTGCTAGTTGGTCTCCAGCGAACACCAAACCTGCTAGTTGGTCTCCAGCGAACACCAAACCTGCTAGTTGGTCTCCAGTCCAACACCAAACCTGCTAGTTGGTCTCCAGCGAACACCAAACCTGCTAGTTGGTCTCCAGACCAACACCAAACCTGCTAGTTGGTCTCCAGTTCAACACCAAACCTGCTAGTTGGTCTCCAGCCCAACACCAAACCTGCTAGTTAGTCTCCAGACCAACACCAAACCTGCTAGTTGGTCTCCAGACCAACACCAAACCTGCTAGTTGGTCTCCAGTCCAACACCAAACCTGCTAGTTGGTCTCCAGCGAACACCAAACCTGCTAGTTGGTCTCCAGCCCAACACTAAACCTGCTAGTTGGTCTCCAGCCCAACACCAAACCTGCTAGTTGATCTCTAGTCCAACACCAAACCTGCTAGTTGGTCTCCAGTCCAACACCAAACCTACTAGTTGGTCTCCAGCGAACACCAAACCTGCTAGTTGGTCTCCAGCCCAACACTAAACCTGCTAGTGGTCTCCAGCCCAACACCAAACCTGCTAGTTGGTCTCCAGCGAACACCAAACCTGCTAGTTGGTCTCCAGTCCAACACTAAACCTGCTAGTTGGTCTCCAGCCCAACACCAAACCTGCTAGTTGATCTCTAGTCCAACACCAAACCTGCTAGTTGGTCTCCAGTCCAACACCAAACCTGTTAGTTGGTCTCCAGCTCAACACCAAACCTGCTAGGGGTCTCCAGCTCAACACCAAACCTGCTAGTGGTCTCCAGCGAACACCAAACCTGCTAGTTGGTCTCCAGCGAACACCAAACCTGCTAGTTGGTCTCCAGACCAACACCAAACCTGCTAGTTGGTCTCCAGACCAACACCAAACCTGTCATTCTGAGACAAATGAGGAATACAGCTTGAGGATCAGCTACTCATATATCTGAACAACACTGACAGTCTTCATTCAAACTTTCAGCATTTATTTGCATGCAGAATGAAGGAATCTGTGAAGGCAGAGCTTCCTTCTCTGATGCTTCTTTCCTTAAAGGGTTTACAGGATTTTTGTATACCACTTATGAACTAAATTGTTCAGTTTACATTGAGAAATACAGTGAAAAAATACAGTGAAGAGGCTGAACAAATAATAGATGAGATGTGTACGTAGAATGCACGTTAATTTAATCGTGCAATGCACGATTGAACGATTAAGTTACTTATGGACCCTTTGGTCGTGTGGTATTGGGTTCAGAATGGGCCAATAGGTCGTTTCATTCACCTAATTGAACTGGGGCTAGATTCACGAAAGCACTTACGCAAACACTTACGAACCTGTCCATCTTTTCTCAATCTTTGGCGGCTTTGTTTACAATTATTAAACAGTTAATGATCTCCGAAGCACCAGGAGACTGTTTATAACAATAACAACAGTTGATTGGCAAGTTTTCATGCTTGTAAACTGTTTAATAAATGTAACCAAAGCCGTTAAAGATTGAGGAAAGATGTACACGTTCGTAAGTGCTTGCGTAAGTTCTTTTGTGAATCTAGCCTTTGGTTAGTACAACGGAGGACTCGCTTGTTGTAGGTCCGAGTTCAATTCCCCTCAGACACATAAGTGTTAACACATTGTGTATTAAAAATTGGTTTGTTATCTCATATGAACTAATATTTATGTAAAGTTAGGCATAGGTTAAGTGTCTAGGTTCAGTTAGCGACTAACTGAATTTCTAGTACGTGGGTAAAGCATTTACAGGTCCTGGTTCGAACAGAAGTCGTCAGGCTGTTCGACAAATGATCGAACGTCGTAAGTTTTGAGTTGTGTGTAAACCATTTTTCATGCATAAAACCAACCCGTTCTCGCAAATTTAATAAGTCAATATTGACTTATTAGATATGTGCATAGGTGACATACTTAACATAATAGTTTCCCTTGAAAAGCTTCATAGAAAACACCGACCTTACCTAACCTACTTAGTATGTTAAGATAAGCATCTTATTGCTTCGTAATTACAATTATTACCTAACCTATACTTATAATAGGTTAAGTAACAATTGTAATTACGAAGCTATAAGATGCTTATTTTAACATACTAAGTAGGTTAGGTAAGGTCGGTGTTTTCTATGAAACTTTTCAAGGGAAACTATTATGTTTAGTATGTCACCTATGCACATATCTAATAAGTCAATATTGACTTATTAAATTCATAAAACGGGGGTTTAGGCAGTTGAATTAACGAGCAGTTGGCCTTTGTTTACGAGTACGGGCTGGCACCAACGCCCTCTTGGGCTTCGCAGCTCATACACTGTTTAATTATGTCAACAAAGAGCCGCCAAAGCTTGAGAAAAGATGTACAGGTTCGTAAGTACTTACGTAACTGATGATCCAAATAATGTCTGGGCCTAGGATTGGTGCCCAGTCAATCCCCCTGGTCAGGCCTCAAGCCTTGATGAAACCACTACGTCAACAAGGACCTTGGTTAACAACCAAACACAGCAACAGCAAAAAAAGACTTGGCGAGCGCCAACTCAGCCAAAACAAAGACGTGAAAGCATCAAAAGGTTCGCGAGAAAGGAGCCTGAACTCGTAACAGATAATAAGCTTATGTTTCACGTCTTATTAAACTTCCTGAAAGTGGCGTCTGGATACTCAGACCCGACGCATTCTTTATTATTTTTGTACGAGGCTCTGGAGGGCTCAGAAGGCCACTTTTTCCGGACCTACAAGGTTCCAACGTCACAATGCTTGAGGAAAAATGATGCGGCCACCAACCACTAGATGGCTCTCATGCTGTAAAAGTTACTTCCGCCGCCAATCAACAGATGGCGCCATAACATGTTGTTTAAGGTACTTCCGCCACCACTCAACAGATGGCGCTATTATTTAACACCTCATTGTGTCGGGGGACAGGTAGTCAGTGTGTATATAAATATGTTTACAAGATTTCTCTCTCTTACACTCTTGATTTAGAGAACAATTTTGACGAAGAAAACGGAGGTTAATCAGCGTGTGGCGAGGCGTAACTTAAGTAGTTAGATTAGCTTAACGGGCACTGTCAGAGCTGGCAGTGCCAGGTCTCCCTAGCAGTGCCAACAGCTCTGGCAGTGCCAGGTCCCCCTAGCAGTGCCAACAGCTCTGGTAGTGCCAGGTCCCCCTAGCAGTGCCAACAGCTCTGGCAGTGCCAGGTCCCCCTAGCAGTGCCAACAGCTCTGGCAGTGCCAAGTCCCCTTATCAGTGCCAACAGCTCTGGCAGTGCCAGGTCCCCCTAGCAGTGCCAACAGCTCTGGCAGTGCCAGGTCCCCCTAGCAGTGCCAACAGCTCTGGCAGTGCCAGGTCCCCCTAGCAGTGCCACCAACACCCACAGCACAGTGACCTCACCCTCCCTACTGCCGACACAGTATTAAGCGACTCTAGGGACAGGTTACATGGGATGACCTTCAGAGACTTATACCTAATGCAACCATTAAATCTGACAGACAGACAGGTGACAGACAGACAGATGAACCAACCTAAAGTGTGTTGAACAAGGCTGAAATATTTCTGGAGACATTAGAGTGCTATACCACACTAATCTTTAAGAACAGGAACGCGACGTCCAAACACTTCCTCTTGAAGACCTGGGATATTTAGTTTCCACCTCACTCTTCCGGGTTCCAGGGGTTCGAATCCCTCCAGAAACGACCAAATCGGCCACGAATATATAATATTTACTATATACAATATTTATAATATATAATGTTTACGCTCGTGAGAACCTGCCTAAATATATGATTTATATGTACATATGTACGTAGGTTATTAAGGTCTATCAACCTCTGGAGGGTTATTAAGGTCTATCAACCTCTGGAGGGTTATTAAGGTCTATCAACCTCTGGAGGGTTATTAAGGTCTATCAACCTCTGGAGGGTTATTAAGGCCTATCAACCTCTGGAGGGTTATTAAGGTCTATCAACCTCTGGAGGGTTATTAAGGTCTATCAACCTCTGGAGGGTTATTAGGGTCTATCAACCTCTGGAGGGTTATTAAGGTCTATCAACCTCTGGAGGGTTATTAAGGTCTATCAACCTCTGAAGGGTTATTAAGGTCTATCAACCTCTGGAGGGTAATTAAGGTCTATCAACCTCTGGAGGGTTATTAAGACCTATCAACCTCTGGAGGGTTATTAAGACCTATCAACCTCTGGAGGGTTATTAAGACCTATCAACCACAGGAGGGTTATTAAGACCTATCAACCACAGGAGGGTTATTAAGACCAACCAACCTCTGGAGGGTTATTAAGGTCTATCAACCTCTGGAGGGTAATTAAGGTCTATCAACCTCTGGAGGGTTATTAAGACCAACCAACCTCTGGAGGGTTATTAAGACCTATCAACCTCTGGAGGGTTATTAAGACCTATCAACCACAGGAGGGTTATTAAGACCAACCAACCTCTGGAGGGTTATTAAGGTCTATCAACCTCTGGAGGGTTATTAAGGTCTATCAACCTCTGGAGGGTTATTAAGGTCTATCAACCTCTGGAGGGTTATTAAGGCCTATCAACCTCTGGAGGGTTATTAAGGTCTATCAACCTCTGGAGGGTTATTAAGGCCTATCAACCTCTGGAGGGTTATTAAGGCCTATCAACCTCTGGAGGGTTATTAAGACCTATCAACCTCTGGAGGGTTATTAAGACCTATCAACCTCTGGAGGGTTATTAAGACCTATCAACCACAGGAGGGTTATTAAGACCAACCAACCTCTGGAGGGTTATTAAGACCTATGAACCTCTGGAGGGTTATTAAGACCTATCAACCTGTGGAGGGTTATTAAGACCTATCAACCTCTGGAGGGTTATTAAGACCTATCAACCTCTGGAGGGTTATTAAGACCTATCAACCTCTGGAGGGTTATTAAGACCTATCAACCTCTGGAGGGTTATTAATACCTATCAACCTCTGGAGGGTTATTAAGACCACCACAACAGTTTATTGACCAACTAGCAAGTACATTTCAGCCATGAACTCTGTCCATGACTGAAAAAAGTAGTTAGTGAAGTGTAAGGGTCACTGACGGCAAATGACTTCGTTACGGATTAATCCACAAAAATTACACTAATTTACTTTATTTCTTCTTGGAAAAAATTGGGACGGAGGGAGAAGTTTACCACTGTTATGTGCGGGTACCCACCATGACCGAGCTCAGTCCTGGAGGTCTGACAAATACTTTATGGCAAACATGACAGGAACATTTTTGTCAACACAGCCTCGCCCCACCCGGGGCGACCAGGACAAAAATTCGGCCCAAACTAAAGCGCAAATAGTCCTTCCTCCTCGGCCGAGTAGAGGCCAGTCGCCCTCCTCGGCCGAGTAGAGGCCAGTCGCCCTCCTCGGCAGAGTAGAGGCCAGCCGCCCACACGGCCGAGAGCCACCTGACAATCTGATCTCGTGATAGAACGTCGCATTTTGACGTATAGTCAACTTGTGGTCAATAATTGTCGTGTTAGGAAATGGTGGAATTGACAGCTTGTCCCGTTTTCTGTTTGGGGTCCTCTGGTAGGTTAGGATAAGGGCACTTTAGTACGATAGTTTCTCAACGTTAAGAAACCTTAGGTTACGCAAGCACTTACGAACCTGGGGCCAGATTCACGAAGCAGTTACGCAAGCACTTACGAACCTGGGGCCAGATTCACGAAAGCACTTACGCAAGCATTTACGAACCTGGGGCCAGATTCACGAAAGCACTTACACAAGCTCTTACGAACGTGTACATCTTTCCTCAATCTTTGACGGCTTTGGTTACATTTATTAAACAGTTTACAAGCATGAAAACTTGCCAATCAACTGTTGTTATTGTTATAAACAGCCTCCTGGTGCTTCGGAGCTCATTAACTGTTTAATAATTGTAAACAAAGCCGCCAAAGATTGAGAAAAGATGTACAGGTTCCTAAGTGCTTGCGTAAGTGCTTTCGTGAATCTAGCCCCTGGGGCCAGATTCACGAAGCAGTTACGCAAGCACTTAGGAACCTGGGGCCAGATTCACGAAGCACTTACGCAAGCACTTAGGAACCTGGGGCCAGATTCACGAAGCACTTACGCAAGCACTTAGGAACCTGGGGCCAGATTCACGAAGCAGTTACGCAAGCACTTAGGAACCTGGGGCCAGATTCACGAAGCAGTAACGCAAGCACTTACGAACCTGAGGCCAGATTCACGAAGCAGGTACGTCAGCACTTATGAACCTGTACATCTTTTCTCAATCTTTGGCGGCTTTGTTTACAATTATTAAACAGTTAATGAGCTCGGAAGCACCAGGAGGCTGTTTATAACAATAACAACAGTTGATTGGCAAGTTTTCATGCTTGTAAACTGTTTAATAAATGTAACCAAAGCCGTCAAAGATTGAGGAAAGATGTACACGTTCGTAAGTGCTTGCGTAACTGCTTCGTGAATCTGGTCCTAGGTTTGTATGTGCTTGCGTAACTGCTTCGTGAATCTGGCCCCAGGTTCGTTAGTGCTTGCATAACTGCTTCGTGAATCTGGCCCCAGGTTCGTAAGTGCTTGCATAACTGCTTCGTGAATCTGGCCCCAGGTTCGTAAGTGCTTGCGTAACTGCTTCGTGAATCTGACCCCAGGTTCGTAAGTGCTTGCGTAACTGCTTCGTGAATCTGGCCCCAGGTTCGTTAGTGCTTGCGTAACTGCTTCGTGAATCTGACCCCAGGTTCGTAAGTGCTTGCGTAACTGCTTCATGAATCTGGCCCCAGGTTCGTAAGTGCTTGCGTAAGTGCTTCGTGAATCTGGCCCCAGGTTCGTAAGTGCTTGCATAACTGCTTCGTGAATCTGGCCCCAGGTTCGTAAGTGCTTGCGTAACTGCTTCGTGAATCTGACCCCAGGTTCGTAAGTGCTTGCGTAACTGCTTCGTGAATCTGGCCCCAGGTTCGTTAGTGCTTGCGTAACTGCTTCGTGAATCTGACCCCAGGTTCGTAAGTGCTTGCGTAACTGCTTCATGAATCAGGCCCCAGGTTCGTAAGTGCTTGCGTAAGTGCTTCGTGAATCTGGCCCCAGGTTCGTAAGTGCTTGCGTAAGTGCTTTCGTGAATCTGGCCCCAGGTTCGTAAGTGCTTGCGTAACTGCTTCGTGAATCTGGCCCCCTGGTGGGCAGGTGTCCACTCACGGGCAAGCTAAACTAAGAGTGAACAAACAGGTGAATACACACCTGCAGTAAATCATTTTGACACACCTGCGAACACCTCCCCCAAACCACTACCTTTAACATTAAGCGTTTTTCGATGAGAAGGAAAACTGCATAGGGCAGTGGACCGCTACATTTAGCGATCCAGGGCTACATTTAGCGATCCACCGCTACATTTAGCGATCCAGAGCTACATTTAGCGATCCAGAGCTACATTTAGCGATCCAACGCTACATTTAGCGATCCAGCGCTACATTTAGCGATCCACCGTTACATTTAGCGATCCACCGCTACATTTAGCGATCCAGAGCTACATTTAGCGATCCAGAGCTACATTTAGCGATCCAACGCTACATTTAGCGATCCACCGCTACATTTAGCGATCCACCGTTACATTTAGCGATCCACTGCTACATTTAGTGATCCACCGGTACATTTAGCAATACACCGCTACATTTAGCGATCCACCGCTACATTTAGCGATCCACCGCTACATTTAGCGATCCACCGCTACATTTAGCGATCCACCGTTACATTTAGCGATCCACCGCTACATTTAGCGATCCAGAGCTACATTTAGCGATCCAGAGCTACATTTAGCGATCCAACGCTACATTTAGCGATCCACCGCTACATTTAGCGATCCAGAGCTACATTTAGCGATCCAGAGCTACATTTAGCGATCCAACGCTACATTTAGCGATCCACCGCTACATTTAGCGATCCACCGTTACATTTAGCGATCCACCGCTACATTTAGCGATCCACTGCTACATTTAGCGATCCACTGCTACATTTAGTGATCCACCGCTACATTTAGCGATCCACCGCTACATTTAGCGATCCACCGCTAAAATGTCAACACATTTTTAACAATTTAAACCCGTCTTCACCCTGGAGTTAGGGGCTGGCCAGACAAGCGCTCTCAAAGGCACCTCACTGCCTCTAAATACAATTACAATAAATGTCAACAAATGTCTGTGTGCATTTATTTATAATTTTTTTTTAATAAAACAATTTTAAGTTATTTGTGTGTTGAGGGGAAATCTATAACCCGTTTTCACAGCCCCGTCAAGGGGTCGAACCCCGTCTCCAGTGCCTCCGGTGTTGAACTGTCCTTTGTCTATCCTGTTGATTAACGAGTATTTTGTATGTCGTAATCATGTGATCACTACACCAACCCCGCTATATGGTCCCCAGCTACTACACCAACCCCGTTATGTGGTCCCTAGCAACTATACCAACCCCACTATATGGACCCCAGCAACTACACCAACCCCGCTATATGGTCCCCAGCAACTACACCAACCCCACTATATGGTCCCCCAGCTACTACACCAACCCCGCTATATGGTCCCCAGCAACTATACCAACCCCTCTATATGGTCCCCAGCAACTACACCAACCCCGCTATATGGTCCCCAGCAACTACACCAACCCCGCTATATGGTCCCCCAGCAACTATACCAACCCCTCTATATGGACCCCAGCAACAACACCAACCCCGCTATATGGTCCCCAGCAACTACACCAACCCCGCTATATGGTCCCCAGCAACTACACCAACCCCGCTATATGGTCCCCCAGCTACTACACCAACCCCGCTATATGGTCCCCCAGCAACTATACCAACCCCGCTATATGGTCCCCCAGCTGCTACACCAACCCCGCTATATGGTCCCCCAGCAACTACACCAACCCCGCTATATGGACCCCAGCAACTACACCAACCCCGCTATATGGTCCCCCAGCTACTACACCAACCCCGCTATATGGACCCCAGCAACTACACCAACCCCGCTATATGGTCCCCCAGCTACTACACCAACCCTGCTATATGGACCCCAGCAACTACACCAACCCCGCTATATGGTCCCCCAGCTACTACACCAACTCCGCTATATGGACCCCAGCAACTATACCAACCCCGCTATATGGTCCCCAGCAACTACACCAACCCCGCTATATGGTCCCCAGCAACTACACCAACCCCGCTATATGGTCCCCCAGCAACTATACCAACCCCGCTATATGGTCCCCCAGCTACTACACCAACCCCGCTATATGGTCCCCCAGCAACTACACCAACCCCGCTATATGGACCCCAGCAACTACACCAACCCCGCTATATGGTCCCCCAGCAACTACACCAACCCCGCTATATGGTCCCCCAGCAACTACACCAACCCCGCTATATGGACCCCAGCAACATTCAACACCATCAACCACAGTGTCCATATATTGCTCACTCTGGTATTCCACTCCTCACAACAATGGTGTTACCCACACGCTTCCTGCTTCACAAATTCTTCATCACAAACTCACAATATGCAAATAGCTGTCTCTCTCGCACGTGTACACACACACACATACACACACACACACACACACACACACACACACACACACACACACACACACACACACACACACAAACACACACACACACACACACACACACACACACACACACACACACACACACATACACACACACACACACACACACACATACACCCACACACACACACACCCACACACACACCCACACACACACACACACCCACACACACACACACACACACACACACACACACACACACACACACACACACACACACACACACACACATTTCCGTGACAAATGCTGTGCACCCAGACGAAATCTCACCATAGATGCTATAAGAGGGAGAAGCTACACCATACGTCCCACTCTCTATGGCATATAATAGATCGCTGGTAACAGGAGACCTGCTAACAATTTAGAAGACGGCTAGTGATATACAAGAAGGAGTCCAGACAGCAGGTAGTGGACTACAGGCCAGTGTCCCTACCTTGCATATCTTGCAAGGTGATGGAAAAGATGGTGAGGAAACTTCTAGAACATCTAGAGAGAAGGAGCTTCTTAACACCTCACCATAATGGGTCCAGAGATATATCTTGAGGTTATCTTGAGATGATTTCGGGGCTTTAGTGTCCCCGCGGCCCGGTCCTCGACCAGGCCTCCACCCCCAGGAAGCAGCCCGTGACAGCTGACTAACACCCAGGTACCTATTTTACTGCTAGGTAACAGGGGCATAGGGTGAAAGAAACTCTGCCCATTGTTATGGCCAGAGATGGTTAACCTTGCCTCACAGGTTTAATAGAATGCCATGACAAGCCGACAAAATGATAAGGAAGATAAAGGAAGGTAGACTGCATCTTTTGGACTGCCAGAAAGCATTTGTTACAGTGCCCTGTAGGATACAGCACACTCAATCATTATTTACAAATTTTCTATACTGTTTTCCCGTATAACTGCAAGAATTTTTGCCGTTCTCAAAAGCGTATATTTTTTAATAATTTTCAAAACAATGTAACATAAAACGCAATTTTCCCAAATACAATTGTTGGTATATATTAAAATATTGTTTACCTGTGACGTAAACAATTTAGTTAGGCCTAGATAAGTTGGGTTAGTTGCTTATGGGTTGTTACACTCTGGCCCTCACTATGGCCCTCTCATTATGGTCTCTCACTATGGCCCTCACTATGGCCCTCTCATTATGGCCTCTCATTATGGCCTCTCACTATGGCCCTCACTATGGCCCTCTCATTATGGCCTCTCATTATGGCCCTCACTATGGCCCTCTCATTATGGCCTCTCACTATGGCCCTCACTATGGCCCTCTCATTATGGCCTCTCATTATGGCCCTCACTATGGCCCTCTCATTATGGCCCCTCACTATAGCCCTCTCATTATGGCCCCTTCACTATGGTCTCTCATTATGGCCCCTTACTATGGCCCCTTCACTATGGCCTCTCACTATGGCCCCTTCACTATGGCCCCTTCACTATGGCCTCTCACTATGGCCCCTTCACTATGGCCCCTTCACTATGGCCTCTCACTATGGCCCCTTCACTATGGCCCCTTCACTATGGCCTCTTACTATGGCCCCTCATTATGGCCCCTCATTATGGCCGTGGCCATATTGTTCACCAATTGTTGGTGCCAGTATCTCCCTTGTCACTATGAGTGCCAGTGCCACCAGCTGCGGGGGCCAGTCTCCCGCTCCTATGAGGTCTACCCTGGTGTCAATAGGTGGGCCCTACACCTGCCCAGCCCTACACACCTGCCGGGCCCTACACCTGCCGGGCCCTACACACCTGCCGGGCCCTACACCTGCCTGGCCCTACACCTGCCTGGCCCTACACACCTGCCGGGACCTACACCTGCCCGCCCCATCACTACACTCAATTAAGAGGAGGTGGAGGTGTTGCTGCGGGAGATGTTATCACTCTTCACGTGATGAGGAAGAGTGTGCAGCACCGGCGGGGAGTGTGGAGGAGGAGGTAGAGGCCAAGGAGGAGGTAGAGGCCGAGGAGGAGTCTGGAGGAGAAGGTAGAGGCCAAGGAGGAGGTAGAGGCCGAGGAGGAGTCTGGAGGAGGAGGTAGAGGCCAAGTAGGAGGTAGAGGCCGAGGAGGAGTCTGGAGGAGAAGGTAGAGGCCAAGGAGGGCTGCTTCCTGCAGGTGGAGGCCTGGTCGAGGACCGGACCGCGGGGACACTAAAGCCCCGAAATCATCTCAAGATAACCTCAAGATAAGGAGGAGGTAGAGGCCGAGGAGGAGTCTGGAGGAGAAGGTAGAGGCCGAGGAGGAGTCTGGAGGAGAAGGTAGAGGCCAAGGAGGAGGTAGAGGCCGAGGAGGAGTCTGGAGGAGAAGGTAGAGGCCAAGGAGGAGGTAGAGGCCGAGGAGGAGTCTGGAGGAGAAGGTAGAGGCCAAGTAGGAGGTAGAGGCCGAGGAGGAGTCTGGAGGAGAAGGTAGAGGCCAAGTAGGAGGTAGAGGCCGAGGAGGAGTCTGGAGGAGAAGGTAGAGGCCAAGGAGGAGGTAGAGGCCGAGGAGGAGTCTGGAGGAGAAGGTAGAGGCCAAGGAGGAGGTAGAGGCCGAGGAGGAGTCTGGAGGAGAAGGTAGAGGCCAAGTAGGAGGTAGAGGCCGAGGAGGAGTCTGGAGGAGGAGGTAGAGGCCAAGGAGGAGGTAGAGGCCGAGGAGGAGTCTGGAGGAGAAGGTAGAGGCCAAGGAGGAGGTAGAGGCCGAGGAGGAGTCTGGAGGAGAAGGTAGAGGCCAAGGAGGAGGTAGAGGCCAAGGAGGAGTCTGGAGGAGAAGGTAGAGGCCAAGGAGGAGGTAGAGGCCGAGGAGGAGTCTGGAGGAGAAGGTAGAGGCCAAGGAGGAGGTAGAGGCCAAGGAGGAGTCTGGAGGAGAAGGTAGAGGCCAAGGAGGAGGTAGAGGCCGAGGAGGAGTCTGGAGGAGAAGGTAGAGGCCAAGGAGGAGGTAGAGGCCGAGGAGGAGTCTGGAGGAGAAGGTAGAGGCCAAGGAGGAGGTAGAGGCCGAGGAGGAGTCTGGAGGAGAAGGTAGAGGCCAAGGAGGAGGTAGAGGCCGAGGAGGAGTCTGGAGGAGAAGGTAGAGGCCAAGGAGGAGGTAGAGGCCGAGGAGGAGTCTGGAGGAGAAGGTAGAGGCCAAGGAGGAGGTAGAGGCCGAGGAGGAGTCTGGAGGAGGAGGTAGAGGCCAAGGAGGAGGTAGAGGCCGAGGAGGAGTCTGGAGGAGAAGGTAGAGGCCAAGGAGGAGGTAGAGGCCGAGGAGGAGTCTAGAGGAGGAGGTAGAGGCCTAGGAGGAGTCTGGAGGAGAAGGTAGAGGCCAAGGAGGAGGTAGAGGCCGAGGAGGAGTCTGGAGGAGAAGGTAGAGGCCAAGTAGGAGGTAGAGGCCGAGGAGGAGTCTGGAGGAGAAGGTAGAGGCCAAGGAGGAGGTAGAGGCCGAGGAGGAGTCTGGAGGAGGAGGTAGAGGCCAAGTAGGAGGTAGAGGCCGAGGAGGAGTCTGGAGGAGAAGGTAGAGGCCAAGGAGGGCTGCTTCCTGCAGGTGGAGGCCTGGTCGAGGACCGGACCGCGGGGACACTAAAGCCCCGAAATCATCTCAAGATAACCTCAAGATAAGGAGGAGGTAGAGGCCGAGGAGGAGTCTGGAGGAGAAGGTAGAGGCCAAGGAGGAGGTAGAGGCCGAGGAGGAGTCTGGAGGAGAAGGTAGAGGCCAAGGAGGAGGTAGAGGCCGAGGAGGAGTCTGGAGGAGAAGGTAGAGGCCAAGGAGGAGGTAGAGGCCGAGGAGGAGTCTGGAGGAGAAGGTAGAGGCCAAGTAGGAGGTAGAGGCCGAGGAGGAGTCTGGAGGAGAAGGTAGAGGCCAAGTAGGAGGTAGAGGCCGAGGAGGAGTCTGGAGGAGAAGGTAGAGGCCAAGGAGGAGGTAGAGGCCGAGGAGGAGTCTGGAGGAGAAGGTAGAGGCCAAGGAGGAGGTAGAGGCCGAGGAGGAGTCTGGAGGAGAAGGTAGAGGCCAAGTAGGAGGTAGAGGCCGAGGAGGAGTCTGGAGGAGAAGGTAGAGGCCAAGTAGGAGGTAGAGGCCGAGGAGGAGTCTGGAGGAGAAGGTAGAGGCCAAGGAGGAGGTAGAGGCCGAGGAGGAGTCTGGAGGAGAAGGTAGAGGCCAAGGAGGAGGTAGAGGCCGAGGAGGAGTCTGGAGGAGGAGGTAGAGGCCAAGGAGGAGGTAGAGGCCGAGGAGGAGTCTGGAGGAGAAGGTAGAGGCCAAGGAGGAGGTAGAGGCCGAGGAGGAGTCTGGAGGAGAAGGTTGAGGCCAAGGAGGAGGTAGAGGCCGAGGAGGAGTCTGGAGGAGGAGATAGAGGCCAAGGAGGAGGTAGAGGCCGAGGAGGAGTCTGGAGGAGAAGGTAGAGGCCAAGGAGGAGGTAGAGGCCGAGGAGGAGTCTGGAGGAGAAGGTAGAGGCCAAGGAGGTAGAGGCCGAGGAGGAGTCTGGAGGAGAAGGTAGAGGCCAAGTAGGAGGTAGAGGCCGAGGAGGAGTCTGGAGGAGAAGGTAGAGGCCAAGTAGGAGGTAGAAGCTGATACTTGACCTATCAACCAACATGGTGCCTCTGAACCCGTCCTCTCAACTAGTAAGTCGACTTTTTGACGTAACCAACGTTAAAAAGGCGATCTGCCTTAAAAACCACAACCTCTCATTAAGCGAGGCTCGTTAAAGCAGCGGCCGTCCCCACCAACATTGGTCCATTGGTACAACGTTGGCGTGAACATTGGTACACCGTCGGGGAGCCGGTCGGCCAAGCGGACAGCACGCTGGACTTGTTATCCTGTGGTCCTGGGTTCGATCCCTGGCGCCGGCGAGAAACAATGGGCAGAGTTTCTTTCACCCTATGCCCCCTGTTACCTAGCAGTAAAGTAGGTACCTGGGTGTTAGTCAGCTGTCACGGGCTGCTTCCTGGGGGTGGAGGCCTGGTCGAGGACCGGGCCGCGGGGACACTAAAGCCCCGAAATCATCTCAAGATAACCTCAAGATAGTGGTCCTGGGTACCACCTGGGACCATGGTACCTGGGTGTTAGACAGCTGTCACGGGCTGCTTCCTGGGGGTGGAGGCCTGGTCGAGGACCGGGCCGCGGGGACACTAAAGCCCCGAAATCATCTCAAGATAACCTCAAGATGGTGGTCCTGGGTACCACCTGGGACCATGGTACCTGGGTGTTAGACAGCTGTCACGGGCTGCTTCATGGGGGTGGAGGCCTGGTCGAGGACCGGGCCGCGGGGACACTAAAGCCCTGAAATCATCTCAAGATAACCTCAAGATAACCTAACCATCAGTATAACACCTGAGGGCCACCTAGAGGTCCCAGAAACCACTAACCTAACCTAACCTAACCTAACCTAACCTCACAACCTCACCAAAAAGCTCCTATTGACCACAAATGGCTTTCTGTGTCCCTTGGTTTATTCATCAAACTTTCCTCATCATCTGATGATCTCCCGCGAGCTCCTCTTGCCTCGCCCTCACGGCTCATGAGCGCGTTAAGCACACTTACACATGTGCTCAGCACCAGGCAAACACTCCAGTGATATATAGTTCTTCAGGCGCAACCCAGGCACGATTTAACATGCTTTGTGTAAGGAAGTCTTCCTAGGTGTTGGTATTTAGTGTATTATGAATACTGTGTTTAATTCATTGTGATATGAACTATTATGGGTTTGGGAAGCATGGGTAGGGGTAATGTTAGTGGGTTTAGGACTCGGGAACCCATTTTGAGAGTGGGTACGGTGTACGAGCATCGTAGGGCAGGATAGAACCCAAAATCGTTGAACATCTGTGACAGGACCTATCTGACACGGCCTGTGGGCGGCGTGGGTATGACCCAGGTTGGTGTGGGCGGCGTGGGTATGACCCAGGTTGGTGTGGGCGGACACATAGATGTACAGGAGCGGGGGAAGTGGAGTGAGATCCAGGCTGCCGCGGGGGAAGAAGAGTTGCCTGACTATAGACTATATAAGAGGCGGCATGTCGCTGCGACGCCAGCGCTCCTCTGACCACGTACTCGGACACACGCTCTCAGTCGCTCCTCCGCCACCACCGTCGCCGCTGCTTCGACTCGTAGAGATTTCAACGAATCATCCGCTTCGAGAGATTGTATCCGGCTCAGCGATGGGTTCCTCCAGCAGGAAATATCGCCACGTCTCAGCACTCACTAAGGTACGGATCTGGGGCCAGATTCACGAAAGCACTTACGCAAGTACTTACGAACCTGGGGCTAGATTCACGAAGCAGTTACGCAGTACTTACGAACGTGTACATCTTTCCTCAATCTTTGACGGCTTTGGTTACATTTATTAAACAGTTTACAAGCATGAAAACTTGCCAATCAACTGTTGTTATTGTTATAAACAGCCTCCTGGTGCTTCGGAGCTCATTAACTGTTTAATAATTGTAAACAAAGCCGCCAAAGATTGAGAAAAGATGTACAGGTTCGTAAGTGCTTGCTTAACTGCTTTCGTGAATCTGGTCCCAGACCTCTATCAGGAAAATAAAAAACAGACCCACCAACTTCTCCTTCAAATCCAGTTATCCGAAATAAACCATTCAACCCCCCCCCCCTCAAATCCGGATACGGTTAAATTAACATTTAAGCCGGTTTAACCAACAATTGGAATTGAAAACGGATGTATGGATCTTAAAATCATAGAGTTCACAATTTTTTTTGTTAACTAATTGGGATAGGAAATGTTAAGTAGGGTCGTTCAAAAGCGCTGAATGGTCTCAAAGATGATTTTTTGTAACGGTATCTATTTTACTACTAGGTGAACACAGGCATCAGGTGAAAGAAAACGAGCCCAATCACTTCAGTCTTGCCCGGGAATCGAACCCGGGATCCATAATTGTTAGTCTAGAAGGCACATGCCCGGTCAATTCAAGTGATCTGAGATGGTATCGTGCGGGTACGGTAGCACCCGCACTAGACATGCGGGTACTGTACCATCCCCACTAGATGTGCGGGTACTGTACCACCCCCACTAGATGTGCGGGTACTGTACCCCCCCACTAGATGTGCGGGTACTGTACCACCCCCACTAGATGTGCGGGTACTGTACCACCCCCACTAGACATGCGGGTACTGTACCACCCCCACTAGACATGCGGGTACTGTACCACCCCCACTAGATGTGCGGGTACTGTACCACCCCCCACTAGATGTGCGGGTACTGTACCACCCCCACTAGATGTGCGGGTACTATACCACCCCCACTAGATGTGCGGGTACTGTACCACCCCCCACTAGATGTGCGGGTACTGTACCACCCCCACTAGATGTGCGGGTACTGTACCACCCCCCACTAGATGTGCGGGTACTGTACCACCCCCACTAGATGTGCGGGTACGGTACCACCCCCACTAGATGTGCGGGTACGGTACCACCCCCACTAGATGTGCGGGTACGGTACCACCCCCACTAGATATGCGGGTACTGTACCACCCCCACTAGATGTGCGGGTACGGTACCACCCCCACTAGATATGCGGGTACTGTACCACCCCCACTAGATGTGCGGGTACAAATTGCATGGTACGTCTACGGATATGGTATTGTGTGGGTACGTCTTCGGGTACAGTACCACATTAAATGGCTTGGGGTACAGTACCACATTAAATGGCTTGGGGTACAGTACCACATTAAATGGCTTGGGGTACAGTACCACATTAAATGGCTTGGGGTACAGTACCACATTAAATGGCTTGGGGTACAGTACCACATTAAATGGCTTGGGGTACAGTACCACATTAAATGGCTTGGGGTACAGTACCACATTAAATGGCTTGGGGTACAGTACCACATTAAATGGCTTGGGGTACAGTACCACATTAAATGGCTTGGGGTACAGTACCACATTAAATGGCTTGGGGTACAGTACCACATTAAATGGCTTGGGGTACAGTACCACATTAAATGGCTTGGGGTACAGTACCACATTAAATGGCTTGGGGTACAGTACCACATTAAATGGCTTGGGGTACAGTACCATAAATACATATTAGGCCAGACGAGAAACTAACCCAATCAACCCGCCTAACCCATCGAAGCCAGTGCTTGGAAAACGTCCATATTAAGCTGCTCTACATTTGTATAATACGTCGCTTTTCGAACGGAATGGTCGATTCCGTACACAAAAAAGATGTATTGAATGACGGAACGACGTAGGTCGCTCCAAGAGGAGTGGGGGGGGGGTAAGATCCAGGGAGCAAAACGTCGACAAGTTACGTTTAAACGTTGAATAGACGGTGATTTAACGTTTGTCAACGTTGAAACAACGTTTAAACTACGTTTAATTGATATTAAGAGTGCGTTTAATGAACGTTGATTTAGTTATACCCCGCTATATATCCTAGACGTACACACGAAAAATCGAACATATCTTAATCTCTGTTCGGATTTTATCTCTGTAATTATATCGGACTGCTGCAGAAACGTTCCATGGCCGGACGAACACCACCAAAACAGTGTTCCAATTGGTTGTTCGATTCCACGGGTTCGTTCTCCTCCCTGTAGTGTGTGTTCCAAAAATTGGATTGTTTAAGTGTTCTATTCCCCGATAGTCTGTTCGGATCTTCGACAAAACTGTGGCGTATCGGGGTGTTCGGATTTCTAGGTTGTCCGTTCGAATCTTGATTACCCAATCGGATCATGGGTAGATTGGTGTAGGGTGGATACGGTGTCACAGTGAACTTAAGTTGAGAACTTAAGCTGGAATCTAAGCTGTTGATTCCCCATTGGTTGCCATAGGGGCACTCAGAACGTCCCATCACCATTGGTTGCCATAGGGCCCCTCAGAACGTCCCATCACCATTGGTTGCCATAGGGGCCTTCAGAACGTCCCATCACCATTGGTTGCCATAGGACCCCTCAGAATGTCCCATCACCATTGGTTGCCATAGAGCCCTCAGAATGTCCCATCACCATTGGTTGCCATAGGGCCCCTCAGAACGACCCATCACCATTGGTTGCCATAGGGCCCTCAGAATGTCCCATCACCATTGGTGTCCATAGGGCCCCTCAGAACGTCCCATCACCATTGGTTGCCATAGGGCCCTCAGAATGTCCCATCACCATTGGTTTCCATAGGACCCCTCAGAATGTCCCATCACCGTTGGTTGCCATAGGGGCCTTCAGAATGTCCCATCACCATTGGTTGCCATAGACACCCCTCAGAACGTCCCATCACCATTGGTTGCCATAGAGCCCTCAGAATGTCCCATCACCATTGGTTGCCATAGGGGCCTTCAGAATGTCCCATCACCATTGGTTGCCATAGGACCCCTCAGAATGTCCCATCACCATTGGTTGCCATAGGGGCCTTCAGAATGTCCCATCACCATTGGTTGCCATAGACACCCCTCAGAATGTCCCATCACCATTGGTTGCCATAGGACCCCTCAGAATGTCCCATCACCATTGGTTGCCATAGGGGCCTTCAGAATGTCCCATCACCATTGGTTGCCATAGACACCCCTCAGAACGTCCCATCACCATTGGTTGCCATAGAGCCCTCAGAATGTCCCATCACCATTGGTTGCCATAGGGGCCTTCAGAATGTCCCATCACCATTGGTTGCCATAGACACCCCTCAGAACGTCCCATCACCATTGGTTGCCATAGAGCCCTCAGAATGTCCCATCACCATTGGTTGCCATAGGGGCCTTCAGAATGTCCCATCACCATTGGTTGCCATAGGGCCCCTCAGAATGTCCCATCACCATTGGTTGCCATAGGGCCCCTCAGAATGTCCCATCACCATTGGTTGCCATAGGGCCCCTCAGAATGTCCCATCACCATTGGTTGCCATAGGGCCCTCAGAATGTCCCATCACCATTGGTTGCCATAGGGCCCTCAGAATGTCCCATCACCATTGGTTGCCATAGGGCCTTCAGAATGTCCCATCACCATTGGTTGCCATAG
>NC_091210.1:20059681-20092960 GCF_040958095.1 Procambarus clarkii | reverse complement strand
CACGAACAAGGGGACACAGGTGGAAACTGAGTACCCAAATGAGCCACAGAGACGTTAGAAAGAATTTGTTCAGTGTGAGAGTAGTTAACAGGTGAAATGCATTAGGCAGTGATGTGGTGGAGGCTGACTCCATACACAGTTTCAAATGTAGATATGATAGAGCCCAATAGGCTCAGGATTCTGTACAACAGTTGACTGACAGTTGAGAGGCGGAACCAAAGAGCCAGAGCTCAACCCCCGCAAGCACAACTAGTCGAGTCCAGCTGGGATAGAAGCCTGGTAGAAGACTCCAGTAAGTGAAATGTGGGTTGGACTAACCGTAGACTTTCTCATTGCTTACAAAAATACACTAATTTAAATCTCTGTATAATCCTATATCAAGGAATGATATAGGATTAAACAGCCTCTTCCACCCTCTTCCACCTTCTCTTCCACCTTCTCTTCCACCTTCTCTTCCACCTTCTCTTCCACCTTCTCTTCCACCTTCTCTTCCACCTTCTCTTCCACCTTCTCTTCCACCTTCTCTTCCACCTTCTCTTCCACCTTCTCTTCCACCTTCTCTTCCACCTTCTCTTCCACCTTCTCTTCCACCTTCTCTTCCACCTTCTCTTCCACCTTCTCTTCCACCTTCTCTTCCACCTTCTCTTCCACCTTCTCTTCCACCTTCTCTTCCACCTTCTCTTCCACCTTCTCTTCCACCTTCTCTTCCACCTTCTCTTCCACCCTCTTCCACCTTCTCTTCCACCTTCTCTTCCACCTTCTCTTCCACCTTCTCTTCCACCTTCTCTTCCACCTTCTCTTCCACCTTCTCTTCCACCTTCTCTTCCACCTTCTCTTCCACCTTCTCTTCCACCCTCTTCCACCTTCTCTTCCACCTTCTCTTCCACCTTCTCTTCCACTGCAGATAGTGAAATATTTTAAGGGTAATAGACGTTGTCTTAAAACGGTAAATGAAATAATGTTTTAAGGGAGACATATGTTGCTTTAAAAAGTTTGAGGGATGCTCCTCTCCATATGGTACCCAATATTGCACAATAATCTACACACAACAGTCAAACTGATCTAGGATAAGACGAACAGGTGATCATGTGACGTAAGATAATTAAAGTTAATGGGTAGTTATGATTCCTGATATAGTGTGGGTATATTTCATTGTGTTGGGATTGTTCCTGGGTCTGTTAATGTTGATATAACTTGACAATGATGCACCGGTTTCGTCGTTGGTGTTGGGTTTAAGACCTATTAAGGTCACCACAATAGCTTACTAACCAACCACTAATTTTGGTGTTGTGACACACTAACGTGATGCATCAAATGAATAAATCCACAAGGGCCGTGACGAGGATTCGAACCTGCGTCCGGGAGCATCCCAGACGCTGCCTTAATCGACTGAGCTACGACATGGTCAAAAGATTTGCAACCCAGAAATACTACTGAATATACGTAGATCCTACAGCCTCTCCGAGACACAAGCCAGGATTTTACAAGTGTGGGCTAGGGAGAGGCAGGATGATCTAGGATGGAGAACTAAGATGAGGACGATGGATGGGGGCTAGGAGGAGCGAGGGGACACTAGGAGACTATCCTCCCACATGCACAATCACTTCGACTTTACTAACGAGACCCACATACATATATTCAACACCGGAATTCTACTGATGGCAAAGTTTTTCCTCTGACACAAACACCTTCGTTATCTTGCTTCTCGTTACCTCATTTAGTGAGAGAGAGAGAGAGAGAGAGAGAGAGAGAGAGAGAGAGAGAGAGAGAGAGAGAGAGAGAGAGAGAGAGAGAGAGAGAGAGAGAGAGAGAGAGAGAGAGTCTCTACATCGGCCGGGAATGGAAACGGGTCCTTGGAATATAATTCCCGAACGCTGTCTACTCAGCCTCAATGACATGTGTGTGTGTGTGTGTGTGTGTGTGTGTGTGTGTGTGTGTGTGTGTGTGTGTGTGTGTGTGTGTGTGTGTGTGTGTGTGTGTGTGTGTGTGTGTGTGTGTATGTGTGTGTGTGTGTGTATGTGTGTGTGCGTGTGTGTGTGCGCTTTATGTAAGTAGATTTCGGAAATAAGGAATCTTCTTAACTTGAATTGATAGAAAAAGTGCCATTAATAAGTCAGGTACAAAGTGTCTGAAGGGCAGGAAGTACAAAGTATCTGAGGGGCAGAAAGTGTAAAGTATCTGAGGGGCAGAAAGTGTAAAGTATCTGAGGGGCAGAAAGTGTAAAGTATCTGAGGGGCAGAAAGTGGGAAGAAAAGTGGTTGAGGTTGAGCCACGGAGGCACTTACCACTGCTACAAGCAGCTTGAGTGCCACTCAAGTAGTCGCCCTCAAGCTACTCCTACTCAGACTTGATAATTCTTATTTTTTCTCGCCTTTTTAATTATTACTTTACTTTTTCTCATTCTCTTCCTATAATATTTCAGTTACCGCTTAATATCCCCTTCCACGGCCCGTTTTCTCTGGCTGACTCTGCTTCCCACGACCCGTTTTCTGTCACATAGTCTTGGAATCGTCGTCTATTTTCTCTCAATGATTCTCTCTCTAACGACCCATTTTCCCCTCACTAGGTCTGAGAGACAGACTAGGGGACAGGTAGACACGGTACCTAGCTATCTTGGAGGACGAGAGGGAGGTCGTCCTCCTGGTGGACGACCTGGAGGTCGTCCTCAAGGTCGTTGCTCTGGGCATAGTACCTGTTCAAGCCCACAGTCACTCAGTGAGGTACTTTTGTTCCGTCGTTCCTGTCTGTTTTGAAGATGAGGGCCTCGAAGCACTCCCTCACGCCTCACAACACAAGTTGAGGGCCTCAGAGCACCCCCTCACACCTCACAACACAAGATGAGGGCCTCAGGGCACCTCCACACACCTCACAACATAAATAAAAATATCTGTCATCTGTTCCATTTCGTGTTATTATATTTCTCCACCTGTTCCTGCGTATCTTCCTCCTCTACCTGTTCCTCTTATCTTCCTCCTCTACCAGTTCCTCTTATCTTCCTATCACGTCTTTCTGCTGCTTGTAGGGGCCTGCTGGCGCAGTGGTGAAGGGTCGACTTCAGCATTACAAGGTGGAGAGCACCTCTGAGACAGGAGAAGTTCAGCAGATGGGAGGGGGATGGGACGGATGGGAGGCAAGGGAGAGGAGGTAGCAGATGTGTAGTATGGGGACAGGAAGAATGGGGTTTAATGGGAGAGGCGTGACAATGAGTGCTTGGAACTTAGGGGGAAGGAATGGAGGTACACCCTTTTAGTCTAGGTAAATCCTGGTTCTATGAGTCAGTCGAGGGTTTTGTGGTGTGGAGGTCAGGTTAGGAGGTCAGAGGCTATAGCCTGGTCCGGTGGTGTGCAGGACTCCACATGATAGACTCAAGTGGCAGTTAACGATGCACTTAGACGCGTCTCAGCTCCACATGTAATAGGGGCGTCTGCCGAAGCGACGCCTCCGACGGAACGGACAGAATTATCAGGGGGAAAGCGCCAAATCATTACGACTTTATAACACTTGGAAAGGATCAGGCTAAGGATTTGGGATGGGACGGGGGGAAGGAATGGTGCCCAACCACTTGTGGACGGTCGGGGATTGAACCCCGACCTGCATGAAGCGAGACCATCGCTCTACCGTCGAGCCCAAGTGGTTGGGTTTGTGGCGAGCGAGTCTACACTAATATCTCTTTTGCGATATCAAGGTTTGACTATTTTTCGAATTCAAGTCGCAGATATTTAAATAAACAATTTGCAAGTGTAATTAGGTCATTTGACCCTTATAGATCGTAGGCCAATAATGGCTATCTTATCTTGAAATGATTTCGGGGCTTTAGTGTCCCCGCGGCCCGGTCCTCGACCAGGCCTCCACCCCCAGGAAGCAGCCCGTGACAGCTGACTAATACCCAGGTACCTATTTACTGCTAGGTAACAGGGGCATAGGGTGAAAGAAACTCTGCCCATTGTTTCTCGCCGGCGCCCGGGATCGAACCCGGGACCACAGGATCACAAGTCCAGCGTGCTGTCCGCTCGGCCGACCGGCTCCTGATCGATCGGATGGCGTTCCTTCCTGAGCCTCTTCTATATTAAACATTCCTTTTACCGCCTTTTTTAGATAAAATTATATTTTTTTCATTTTAAGAATTTCTAAAATAACTTTTTTTCTAACTCTCGGTTAATGATATTCTTATATAGATATGTCCACGGTTGGTCGGCCGAGCGGACAGCATGCGGGACTTGTGATCCTGTGGTCCCGGGTTCGATCCCAGGCGCCGGCGAGAAACAATGGGCAGAGTTTCACCCTATGCCCCTGTTACCTAGCAGTAAAATAGGTACCTGGGAGTTAGTCAGCTGTCACGGGCTGCTTCCTGGGGGTGGAGGCCTGGTCGAGGACCGGGCCGCGGGGACACTAAAAAAAAAAAAGGCCCGAAATCATCTCAAGATAATCTCAAGATAACGGCTGAAGAGTTATGTAATGGTTACCTTGAGGTGCTTCCGGGGCTTAGCATCCCCGCGGCCCGGTCCTCGACCAGGCCTCCTGTTTGCTGGACTGATCAGCCAGGCTGTTGGATGCGGCTGCTCGCAGCCTGACGTATGAGTCACAGCCTGGTTGATCAGGCTGAGAAAAACATATTTGTAATCATATTTATGTGTGAACAAAGACAATTATGTTTCACCTTAAAGGTTTACATTATAAACTACTCAACCACCACCAATTGTGGGTAGTTAGCCTCATGTGGAACGAGTGGACACCTGAACCAGCCCCGTTAGTGTGGAGGCGACCCGTTCTCGCACTTTCTTACAGTCAATATTGACTTATTGAATAAGTGCATATGTGACATACTAATTTATTGTGAATATTTTAGTTTACCTTGAAAAGCTTCATAGAAAACACCGACCTTACCTAACCTTCTTAGTATGTTAAGATAAGCATCTTATTGCTTCGTAATTACTATTATTACTTAACCTATACCTATAATAGGTATTATTACTTAACCTATACCTATAATAGGTTAAGTAATGAAGATAAAGAATAATGATTACAAATAAAGAGATTAATAGACTTATATTGTCCCATTTAATACACAAATAACTAGAAAACTCCAAATGTGACTCCGTATAACTGATATAGGATCAAGACAGGTGTTTCGACAGGTGTTCGACAGGTGTTTCGACAGATATTTCGAACGAAAAATGTACACATACCGCACAAGAATATAAAGTTCAATTCCCCAACAGGACAGCAAAGGTTGGGTACGTATTTCTTTCATCTGATTCCTCTGTTCCCCCTGATAGTGAAATCCGAACCCGAGTGACAGGGAGCTGTTGTGGGTGGCTTAACAAATTAACAACAAAAGGAAAAAACTAAGAAAACGAATATATGATAAAATTAGGGAAATCCTTAATATATAATTGTTTCAAAATATAACTTTGAGAAAATATAATACAAGTGAAATGACATTTTATTTATGGCTAAGAGAAGTCAGGTCATTTATGTTGGTGTCAGACTGAGCTGTGGGGTCAGGACCCCGTGGGGTCACGTCCCTGGGGTCAGGACCCCGTGGGGTCAGGTCCCCATGGGGTCAGGACCCTGGGGTCAGGTCCCCGTGGGGGTCAGGTCCCCGTGGGGTCAGGTCCCTGGGGTCAGGACCCCGTGGGGGTCAGGTCCCCGTGGGGTCACGTCCCTGGGGTCAGGTCCCATGGGGTCAGGTCCCCATGGGGTCAGGTCCCTGGGGTCAGGTCCCCATGGGGACAGGTAGACTGTGTTGACATTGTGGCCGCCATTGTCTTCAGGATTTGCTTCTTTTTGGGTCCCCTTTTATGTAATAGTGTTTTGTGTGTTGCTTTGTGAAGGCTTTTATGGTTCTTTGTCTCATTGTCTCTCTCTCTCTCTGTCTCTCTCTGTCTCTCTCTGTCTCTCTCTGTCTCTCTCTGTCTCTCTCTGTCTCTCTCTGTCTCTCTCTGTCTCTCTCTGTCTCTCTCTGTCTCTCTCTGTCTCTCTCTCTCTCTCTGTCTCTCTCTGTCTCTCTCTCTCTCTCTCTCTCTCTGTCTCTCTCTCTCTCTCTCTCTCTCTGTCTCTCTCTCTCTGTCTCTCTCTCTCTCTCTCTCTCTCTCTCTCTCTCTCTCTCTCTCTGTCTCTCTCTCTCTCTGTCTCTCTCTGTCTGTCTGTCTCTCTGTCTCTCTGTCTCTCTCTCTCTCTCTCTCTGTCTCTCTCTGTCTGTCTCTCTCTCTCTGTCTCTCTCTCTCTCTGTCTCTCTCTCTCTCTCTCTCTCTCTCTGTCTCTCTGTCTCTCTCTGTCTCTCTCTGTCTCTCTGTCTCTCTCTGTCTGTGTCTGTCTCTGTCTGTCTGTCTGTCTCTCTCTCTCTCTCTCTCTCTCTCTCTCTCTCTCTCTCTCTCTCTCTCTCACTCTCTCTCTTGCTCGCTGGACAAAACTTTGTAATTGCGATCTACTTTTTAACCAATAATGTGAAGTATGAGCCCCACACGCCACACACCCATGGTCACTACTCTCTCTCTCTGTTGAGTATATATATATATATATATATATATATATATATATATATATATATATATATATATATATATATATATATTTACTGTTTTTTCCTTCAGTGTACAGATCTTAGCTCCTGGACCCCGTCTCTCTTACCTCTGCTTCTCTAATGCCTTGACTTCCGAGATATTTTTCTTCTGTCTATAGGTGACACACAGGTGACACACAGGTGACACACAGGTGATACACAGGTGACACACAGGTGACACACAGGTGACACACAGGTGATACACAGGTGACACACAGGTGATACACAGGTGACACACAGGTGACACACAGGTGATACACAGGTGACACACAGGTGATACACAGGTGACACACAGGTGACACACAGGTGATACACAGGTGACACACAGGTGACACACAGGTGACACTCTGTCACCTTTCTGATAGAACACACCAGGTTCTGTCTACACACCAGACAGAATCACTACTACATACCCCACACGCATCAGGTTAACAGGTGCATCGAGTGAAAGAATCTCTTATCATTTGTTTCTGCCTCGGCCTGGAATCGAACCCGGGATATTATGACTACGACCCCCAAACGCTGTCCATTCCACTGCGATGCCCCTTGTGTGTGTGTGTGTGTGTGTGTGTGTGTGTGTGTGTGTGTGTGTGTGTGTGTGTGTGTGTGTGTGTGTGTGTGTGTGTGTGTGTGTGTACTCACCTAGTTGTACTCACCTAGTTGTGCTTGCGGGGGTTGAGCTTTGGCTCTTTGGTCCCGCCTCTCAACCGTCAATCAACTGATGTACAGGTTCCTGAGCCAATCGGGCTCTGTCATATCTACACTTGAAACTGTGCATGGAGTCAGCCTCCACCACATCACTGCCTAATGCATTCCATTTGTCAACCACTCTGACACTAAAAAAGTTCTTTCTAATATCTCTGTGGCTCATTTGGGCACTCAGTTTCCACCTGTGTCCCCTAGTGCGTGTGCCCCTTGTGTTAAATAGACTGTCTTTATCTACCCTATCAATCCCCTTCAGAATCTTGAATGTGGTGATCATGTGTGTGTGTGTGTGTACTCACCTAATTGTACTCACCTAATTGTGCTTGCGGGGGTTGAGCTCTGGCTCTTTGGTCCCGCCTCTCAACCGTCAATCAACTGGTGTACAGATTCCTGAGCCTATTGGGCTCTATCATATCTACATTTGAAACTGTGAATGGAGTCAGCCTCCACCACATCACTTCCTAATGCATTCCATTTGCTAACTACTCTGACACTGAAAAAGTTCTTTCTAACGTCTCTGTGGCTCATTTGGGTACTCAGCTTCCACCTGTGTCCCCTTGTTCGCGTCCCACCAGTGTTGAAAAGTTCATCCTTGTTTACCCGGTCGATTCCCCTGAGGATTTTGTAGGTTGTGATCATGTCCCCCCTTACTCTTCTGTCTTCCAGTGTCGTGAGGTGCATTTCCCGCAGCCTTTCCTCATAACTCATGCCTCTTAGTTCTGGGACTAGTCTAGTAGCATACCTTTGGACTTTTTCCAGCTTCGTCTTGTGCTTGACAAGGTACGGGCTCCATGCTGGGGCCGCATACTCCAGGATTGGTCTTACATATGTGGTGTACAAGATTCTGAATGATTCCTTACACAGGTTCCTGAACGCCGTTCTGATGTTAGCCAGCCTCGCATATGCCGCAGACGTTATTCTCTTTATGTGGGCTTCAGGAGACAGGTTTGGTGTGATATCAACTCCTAGATCTTTCTCTCTGTCTGTTTCATTAAGTACTTCATCTCCTATTCTGTATCCTGTGCCTGGCCTCCTGTTTCCACTGCCTAGTTTCATTACTTTGCATTTACTCGGGTTGAACTTCAACAGCCATTTGTTGGACCATTCACTCAGTCTATCCAGGTCATCTTGTAGCCTCCTACTATCATCCTCTGTTTCAATCCTCCTCATAATTTTTGCATCGTCGGCAAACATTGAGAGGAACGAATCTATACCCTCTGGGAGATCATTTACATATACCAGAAACAGTATAGGTCCAAGGACTGACCCCTGCGGGACTCCACTTGTGACGTCTCGCCAATCTGAGACCTCACCCCTCACACAGACTCGTTGTCTCCTGTTGCTTAGGTATTCCTCTATCCACCGGAGTACCTTCCCTCTCACTCCAGCCTGCATCTCCAACTTTCGCACTAGCCTCTTGTGTGGCACTGTATCAAAGGCTTTCTGACAATCCAAAAATATGCAGTCTGCCCACCCTTCTCTTTCTTGCCTTATTTTTGTTGCCTGGTCGTAGAATTCAAGTAACCCTGTGAGGCAGGACCTGCCATCCCTGAACCCATGTTGATGCTGTGTTACAAAGTTCCTTCGCTCCAGATGCTCCACTAGTTTTTTTCGCACAATCTTCTCCATCAGCTTGCATGGTATGCAGGTTAGGGACACTGGCCTGTAGTTCAGTGCCTCCTGTCTATCCCCTTTCTTGTATATCGGGACTACGTTAGCTGCTTTCCAAATATCTGGCAGTTCCCCTGTTGCCAGTGATTTGTTTGTGTGTGTGTGTGTGTGTGTGTGTGTGTGTGTGTGTGTGTGTAGTTCAGTACAAACACATTACTAACTATCTTGAGGTTATCTTGAGTTGATTTCGGGGCTTTAGTGTCCCCGCGGCCCGGTCCTCGACCAGGCCTCCACCCCCAGGAAGCAGCCCGTGACAGCTGACTAACACCCAGGTACCTACTTTACTGCTAGGTAACAGGGGCATAGGATGAAACAAACTCTGCCCATTGTTTCTCGCCGGCGCCTGGGATCGAACCCAGGACCACAAGACTAACTTCCACCATCTGTCCCAACATTCCAGCTGACAGATGGTGCATCATCAGAGCTACAGAGCCAAGTAGTTAAAGTCTTATAGACGCTAAGAACAACGTAGTCATCCAGGATACGATACACGTTTAGAACATGACACATGAAAGCAGAACTCGTTTCCATTTCCATTTCATGTCGATAACAAGACTGTCCATGGTTCGAAGCCCCGCTACGTTGTGTAGAACATAACAGTGATTTCTCTGATGACTCGTGAACAAGCCCCGAACCAGGGACAGGAGAGAGAGTGAAGGAACAGTGCGCAACCAGTTGAACCATTGGGGATCGAGCTCCGTCATGCAAGAAGCGAGCCATGTGCCGACTAGTCCAAGTAGTTGAATTTGACACAAGTAGAATACATACATCTACTACAAGTAGAAGCTCATCTACTGCTATTATCACCTACAAGTAGAAGCTCATCTACTGCTATTATCACCTACAAGTAGAAGCTCATCTACTGCTATTAACACCTACAAGTAGAAGCTCATCTACTGCTATTATCACCTACAAGTAGAAGCTCATCTACTGCTATTATCACCTACAAGTAGAAGCTCATCTACTGCTATTAACACCTACTAGTAGAAGCTCATCTACTGCTATTATCACCTACAAGTAGAAGCTCATCTACTGCTATTAACACCTACTAGTAGAAGCTCATCTACTGCTATTAACACCTACAAGTAGAAGCTCATCTACTGCTATTATCACCTACAAGTAGAAGCTCATCTACTGCTATTATCACCTACAAGTAGAAGCTCATCTACTGCTATTATCACCTACTAGTAGAAGCTCATCTACTGCTATTATCACCTACAAGTAGAAGCTCATCTACTGCTATTAACACCTACAAGTAGAAGCTCATCTACTGCTATTATCACCTACAAGTAGAAGCTCATCTACTGCTATAATCACCTACAAGTAGAAGCTCATCTACTGCTATTATCGCCTACTAGTAGAAGCTCATCTACTGCTATTATCACCTACAAGTAGAAGCTCATCTACTGCTATTAACACCTACAAGTAGAAGCTCATCTACTGCTATTATCACCTACAAGTAGAAGCTCATCTACTGCTATTATCACCTACAAGTAGAAGCTCATCTACTGCTATTAACACCTACAAGTAGAAGCTCATCTACTGCTATTATCACCTACTAGTAGAAAAACTACCACTTCTATTCCTTACTAAGAATATGAGAATGAAGAACAGGGCTACTACAACAACACTTTCGACTACAACTACAACTTATACAATCTTGAGGTTATCTTATCTACAACCACTAAAATAACTACAGTTTTCAAGGGTACTGTATTACCTCCACAACAACAGCCACTGCTAATTGTATTTACAACTCCACAACTTCAACAGGACAGACAGACGTAAAGTCCTACAATCACAACATTGTGAAATAAAGTTTCAATAATAACTGAAAATCACAACTTTCTGATCACAACTCTATTTATTATTTTTGTAATGTAGAGAAGGCCTCCAGGAAAATTTGAAATTTACAAAAAAATTTGCATGTAGACGCAATCAAGCAAGACTGTTGCTTGTGTGTGTGTGTGTGTGTGTGTGTGTGTGTGTGTGTGTGTGGACGCAATCAAGCAAGAATGTTGTGTGTGTGTGTGGACGCAATCAAGCAAGACTGTTGCTTGTTTGTGTGTGGATGGAATTAAGCAAGACTTGCATGTGTGTGTGTTTGGACGCAATCAAGCAAGAATATTGCGTGTGTGTGTGGACGCAATCAAGCAAGAATGTTGCGTGTGTGTGTGGACGCAATCAAGCAAGAATGTTGAATGTGTGTGGACGCAATCAAGCAAGAATGTTGCGTGCATGTGTGTGTGTGGACGCAATCAAGCAAGAATGTTGCGTGCATGTGTGTGTGTGGACGCAATCAAGCAAGAATGTTGCGTGCATGTGTGTGTGTGGACGCAATCAAGCAAGAATGTTGCGTGCATGTGTGTGTGTGGACGCAATCAAGCAAGAATGTTGCGTGCATGTGTGTGTGTGGACGCAATCAAGCAAGAATGTTGCGTGCATGTGTGTGTGTGGACGCAATCAAGCAAGAATGTTGCGTGCATGTGTGTGTGTGTGGACGCAATCAAGCAAGAATGTTGAATGTGTGTGGACGCAATCAAGCAAGAATGTTGCGTGCATGTGTGTGTGTGTGGACGCAATCAAGCAAGAATGTTGCGTGCATGTGTGTGTGTGTGTGGACGCAATCAAGCATGAGAAACCCACAGCAAAAACAGCAATTCAGTATCGTCGCTTGTACTAATTTTTTAAGGCATTCCTTGACTACATGTCGGAGCTCGATAACTTTTTAACTTTTTGAGAGTAAAACCGAGAGACAGAGAGACTTGGCGGACAGACAGGCGAACGGACAGACGGATTGAAAGGAACTGTGATTGGAGAGAGAGGGACGGGGTACGAGACAGGAGAAGGAAGGACAGGTGACAGTTTAGATGCGGTCAATATCGTTATCTAGCAACCAGTCCTCAGTCTGTCCTTGTCTAAACAGTGCCTGAGCCCAACCTGTTCTCAAGCAGTGGTCTTCCAACCGGCGTCCGACCCCACTGTTTGGGGTCGGGCGCAGTTTGACACGTTAAAACATCTATTTGTTGGAACCGTCTCAAATCTCTCAAAATGAACTCTCTGGAAAGGAGACGAGAGAGATATAAAAAATATATACATGGAAGATACTGGAGGACCAGGTCCCTAATTTACACAGTAGAATAACAACATACTGGAGCGAAAGGTACGGAAGGAAATGCAGAATAAAACCAGTGAAGAGTAGAGGTGTCATAGACACAATCAGAGAACACTGAACATCAGAGGTCCAAAGCTGTTCAACACCCTACCTTGAGGCTACCTTGAGGTGCTTCCGGGGCTTAGTGTCCCCGCGGCCCGGTCGTCGACCAGGCCTCCGAGCAAGCAAGCATGATATATATTGCTGGGACAATCGTGGATGTCTTCAAGAAGCATTTAGACAAGTTCATGCAAGAAGTACCGGACCAACCGGATAGTATTGGATATGTTGGCCTGCGGGCCGCTCCAAGCAACAGCTTGTTGGACCAAGTTATCACAGTCAAACCTAACTTCAGGTCGAGCTCGGGGAATTGAACTCGGGAACCCTCAAAGTATGCACCAGACATGCTCCAGGTATACATATTACATCCGTAATACAAAAACAAATAAATACTGACACAAAAACACTTAACCTATTCTAAGCCAATTAGCAAGATTATCTAATATTTATTGATATGTCAGAAACTAAACTATATTTTCGTACTCAGTACTAATATATTGACTTGGGAGTGTTGAGGGTCGGTCTTGGAGGAGCTTGATGTGTTATATTAAGGAGGTTAAGTCTGCCTCGGGTGTTGAGAGGGTGAATGTGGTCAATGTCCTCATCTTGGTGAGTGAATGTTCAGAGATTGTTAATGTGGTGAGAAGGTCATGTCTCTCTCTCTCTCTCTCTCTCTCTCTCTCTCTCTCTCTCTCTCTCTCTCTCTCTCTCTCTCTCTCTCTCTCTCTCTCTCTCTCTCGGACTAAGGGCTGTCAGATGACGTACCTAGGCAAAGCGCAAGCAAGAGCTGTTATCCTACCTCAGCTCATCTGAAGCATGCTCCTAAAGACTCGTTTATTTCATGAGAATGTAGGTTGAAAAAGTACATTCTCTCTCTCTCTCTCTCTCTCTCTCTCTCTCTCTCTCTCTCTCTCTCTCTCTCTCTCTCTCTCTCTCTACAGAACTAGAGGTCGGGCAGTCCCCCCCCCCTGGGGCCAGGGGGGGGGGGGAGAAGGTCACCAGGGGGCGGGTCTCGCCCTGTACAGGTGGTGGTTCAAAGATTCACCACTGTGGTGTGTTGTGGTGCATGGAACACGCCTCCTGGTCCACCCCACAGTGGGCGCTCTCTCCCAGTGGAGGGTGGTGCTGTGGTGGTGGCCTGGTGCTGTGGTGGTGGCCTGGTGCTGTGGTGTGGTGGTGTGGTGCTGTGGTGGTGGCCTAGTGCTGTGGTGGTGGCCTGGTGCTGTGGTGTTGTGGTGGTGTGGTGCTGTGGTGGTGGCCTGGTGCTGTGGTGTTGTGGTGGTGTGGTGGTGGCCTGGTGCTGTGGTGGTGGCCTGGTGCTGTGGTGGTGGCCTGGTGCTGTGGTGGTGGCCTGGTGCTGTGGTGGTGGCCTGGTGCTGTGGTGGTGGCCTGGTGCTGTGGTGGTGGCCTAGTGCTGTAGTGGTGTGGTGCTGTGGTGGTGTGGTGCTGTGGTGGTGTGGTGGTGTGGTGCTGTGGTGTTGTGGTGGTGGCCTGGTGCTGTGGTGGTGGCCTGGTGCTGTGGTGGTGGCCTGGTGCTGTGGTGGTGGCCTGGTGCTGTGGTGGTGGCCTGGTGCTGTGGTGGTGGCCTGGTGCTGTGGTGGTGGCCTGGTGCTGTGGTGGTGGCCTGGTGCTGTGGTGGTGGCCTGGTGCTGTGGTGGTGGCCTGGTGCTGTGGTGGTGGCCTGGTGCTGTGGTGGTGGCCTGGTGCTGTGGTGGTGGCCTGGTGCTGTGGTGGTGGCCTGGTGCTGTGGTGGTGGCCTGGTGCTGTGGTGGTGTGGTGCTGTGGTGGTGTGGTGGTGTGGTGCTGTGGTGTTGTGGTGGTGGCCTGGTGCTGTGGTGGTGGCCTGGTGCTGTGGTGGTGGCCTGGTGCTGTGGTGGTGGCCTGGTGCTGTGGTGGTGGCCTAGTGCTGTGGTGGTGGCCTGGTGCTGTAGTGGTGTGGTGCTGTGGTGGTGTGGTGGTGTGGTGCTGTGGTGTTGTGGTGGTGGCCTGGTGCTGTGGTGGTGGCCTGGTGCTGTGGTGGTGGCCTGGTGCTGTGGTGGTGTGGTGCTGTGGTGGTGTGGTGGTGTGGTGCTGTGGTGTTGTGGTGGTGGCCTGGTGCTGTGGTGGTGGCCTGGTGCTGTGGTGGTGGCCTGGTGCTGTGGTGGTGGCCTGGTGCTGTGGTGGTGGCCTGGTGCTGTGGTGGTGGCCTAGTGCTGTGGTGGTGGCCTGGTGCTGTAGTGGTGGCCTGGTGCTGTGGTGGTGGCCTGGTGCTGTGGTGGTGGCCTGGTGCTGTGGTGGTGGCCTAGTGCTGTGGTGGTGGCCTGGTGCTGTGGTGGTGGCCTAGTGCTGTGGTGGTGGCCTGGTGCTGTGGTGGTGGCCTGGTGCTGTGGTGGTGGCCTAGTGCTGTGGTGGTGGCCTGGTGCTGTGGTGGTGGCCTGGTGCTGTGGTGGTGGCCTAGTGCTGTGGTGGTGGCCTGGTGCTGTGGTGGTGGCCTAGTGCTGTAGTGGTGTGGTGCTGTGGTGGTGTGGTGGTGTGGTGCTGTGGTGGTGGCCTGGTGCTGTGGTGGTGGCCTGGTGCTGTGGTGGTGGCCTAGTGCTGTAGTGGTGTGGTGCTGTGGTGCTGTGGTGGTGTGGTGGTGTGGTGCTGTGGTGGTGTGGTGGTGTGGTGCTGTGGTGGTGGCCTGGTGCTGTGGTGGTGGCCTGGTGCTGTGGTGGTGGCCTAGTGCTGTGGTGGTGGCCTAGTGCTGTGGTGGTGGCCTGGTGCTGTGGTGGTGGCCTAGTGCTGTGGTGGTGGCCTGGTGCTGTGGTGGTGGCCTAGTGCTGTGGTGGTGGCCTGGTGCTGTGGTGGTGGCCTGGTGCTGTGGTGGTGGCCTGGTGCTGTGGTGGTGGCCTGGTGCTGTGGTGGTGGCCTAGTGCTGTGGTGGTGGCCTGGTGCTGTGGTGGTGGCCTAGTGCTGTGGTGGTGGCCTGGTGCTGTGGTGGTGGCCTGGTGCTGTGGTGGTGGCCTAGTGCTGTGGTGGTGGCCTAGTGCTGTGGTGGTGGCCTGGTGCTGTGGTGGTGGCCTGGTGCTGTGGTGGTGGCCTGGTGCTGTGGTGGTGGCCTGGTGCTGTGGTGGTGGCCTAGTGCTGTAGTGGTGGCCTGGTGCTGTAGTGGTGTGGTGCTGTGGTGGTGGCCTAGTGCTGTGGTGGTGGCCTAGTGCTGTGGTGGTGGCCTGGTGCTGTGGTGGTGGCCTGGTGCTGTGGTGGTGGCCTGGTGTTGTGGTGGTGGCCTGGTGCTGTGGTGGTGGCCTGGTGCTGTGGTGGTGGCCTGGTGCTGTGGTGGTGGCCTAGTGCTGTGGTGGTGGCCTGGTGCTGTGGTGGTGGCCTGGTGCTGTGGTGGTGGCCTAGTGCTGTGGTGGTGGCCTAGTGCTGTGGTGGTGGCCTGGTGCTGTGGTGGTGGCCTGGTGCTGTGGTGGTGGCCTGGTGCTGTGGTGGTGGCCTAGTGCTGTAGTGGTGTGGTGCTGTGGTGCTGTGGTGGTGTGGTGGTGTGGTGCTGTGGTGGTGGCCTGGTGCTGTGGTGGTGGCCTAGTGCTGTAGTGGTGTGGTGCTGTGGTGCTGTGGTGGTGTGGTGCTGTGGTGCTGTGGTGGTGTGGTGCTGTGGTGCTGTGGTGGTGTGGTGGTGTGGTGGTGGCCTAGTGCTGTAGTGGTGTGGTGCTGTGGTGCTGTGGTGGTGGCCTAGTGCTGTAGTGGTGTGGTGCTGTGGTGCTGTGGTGGTGTGGTGGTGTGGTGCTGTGGTGGTGTGGTGCTGTGGTGCTGTGGTGGTGTGGTGCTGTGGTGGTGTGGTGCTGTGGTGGTGGCCTAGTGCTGTAGTGGTGTGGTGTGGTGCTGTGGTGCTGTGGTGGTGGCCTAGTGCTGTAGTGGTGTGGTGCTGTGGTGCTGTGGTGGTGTGGTGGTGTGGTGCTGTGGTGGTGTGGTGCTGTGGTGCTGTGGTGGTGTGGTGCTGTGGTGGTGTGGTGCTGTGGTGGTGGCCTAGTGATGTAGTGGTGTGGTGTGGTGCTGTGGTGCTGTGGTGCTGTGGTGGTGGCCTGGTGCTGTGGTGGTGGCCTAGTGCTGTGGTGGTGGCCTGGTGCTGTGGTGGTGGCCTGGTGCTGTGGTGGTGGCCTAGTGCTGTGGTGGTGGCCTAGTGCTGTGGTGGTGGCCTGGTGCTGTGGTGGTGGCCTGGTGCTGTGGTGGTGGCCTGGTGCTGTGGTGGTGGCCTAGTGCTGTAGTGGTGTGGTGCTGTGGTGCTGTGGTGGTGTGGTGCTGTGGTGGTGGCCTGGTGCTGTGGTGGTGGCCTAGTGCTGTAGTGGTGTGGTGCTGTGGTGCTGTGGTGGTGTGGTGCTGTGGTGCTGTGGTGGTGTGGTGCTGTGGTGCTGTGGTGGTGTGGTGGTGTGGTGCTGTGGTGGTGTGGTGCTGTGGTGCTGTGGTGGTGTGGTGCTGTGGTGGTGGCCTAGTGCTGTAGTGGTGTGGTGCTGTGGTGCTGTGGTGGTGGCCTAGTGCTGTAGTGGTGTGGTGCTGTGGTGCTGTGGTGGTGTGGTGCTGTGGTGGTGTGGTGCTGTGGTGCTGTGGTGCTGTGGTGGTGTGGTGCTGTGGTGGTGTGGTGCTGTGGTGGTGTGGTGCTGTGGTGGTGTGGTGCTGTGGTGGTGGCCTAGTGCTGTAGTGGTGTGGTGTGGTGCTGTGGTGCTGTGGTGGTGGCCTAGTGCTGTAGTGGTGTGGTGCTGTGGTGCTGTGGTGGTGTGGTGGTGTGGTGGTGTGGTGCTGTGGTGCTGTGGTGGTGTGGTGCTGTGGTGGTGTGGTGCTGTGGTGGTGGCCTAGTGATGTAGTGGTGTGGTGTGGTGCTGTGGTGCTGTGGTGCTGTGGTGGTGGCCTGGTGCTGTGGTGGTGTGGTGCTGTGGTGGTGGCCTAGTGCTGTAGTGGTGTGGTGCTGTGGTGCTGTGGTGGTGTGGTGCTGTGGTGGTGTGGTGCTGTGGTGCTGTGGTGCTGTGGTGGTGTGGTGCTGTGGTGGTGTGGTGCTGTGATGCTGTGGTGGTGTGGTGCTGTGGTGGTGTGGTGCTGTGGTGGTGTGGTGCTGTGGTGGTGGCCTAGTGATGTAGTGGTGTGGTGTGGTGCTGTGGTGCTGTGGTGCTGTGGTGCTGTGGTGGTGGCCTGGTGGTGTGGTGCTGTGGTGGTGGCCTAGTGCTGTAGTGGTGTGGTGTGGTGCTGTGGTGCTGTGGTGCTGTGGTGGTGTGGTGGCCTGGTGCTGTGGTGGTGTGGTGCTGTGGTGGTGGCCTAGTGTTGTAGTGGTGTGGTGTGGTGCTGTGGTGGTGTGGTGCTGTGGTGGTGTGGTGCTGTGGTGGTGGCCTGGTGCTGTGGTGGTGTGGTGCTGTGGTGGTGGCCTGGTGCTGTGGTGGTGTGGTGGTGTGGTGGTGTGGTGCTGTGGTGGTGGCCTGGTGCTGTGGTGGTGTGGTGCTGTGGTGGTGTGGTGGTGTGGTGGTGTGGTGCTGTGGTGGTGTGGTGCTGTGGTGGTGTGGTGCTGTGGTGGTGGCCTGGTGCTGTGGTGGTGGCCTGGTGCTGTGGTGGTGGCCTGGTGCTGTGGTGGTGGCCTGGTGCTGTGGTGGTGTGGTGTGGTGCTGTGGTGGTGGCCTGGTGCTGTGGTGGTGGCCTGGTGCTGTGGTGGTGGCCTGGTGCTGTGGTGGTGTGGTGTGGTGCTGTGGTGGTGGCCTGGTGCTGTGGTGGTGGCCTGGTGCTGTGGTGGTGGCCTGGTGCTGTGGTGGTGTGGTGTGGTGCTGTGGTGGTGGCCTGGTGCTGTGGTGGTGGCCTGGTGCTGTGGTGGTGTGGTGTGGTGCTGTGGTGGTGGCCTAGTGCTGTAGTGGTGTGGTGCTGTGGTGGTGGCCTAGTGCTGTAGTGGTGTGGTGTGGTGCTGTGGTGGTGTGGTGCTGTGGTGGTGTGGTGCTGTGGTGGTGTGGTGGTGTGGTGCTGTGGTGGTGGCCTGGTGCTGTGGTGGTGGCCTAGTGCTGTAGTGGTGTGGTGCTGTGGTGGTGTGGTGCTGTGGTGTGGTGCTGTGGTGGTGGCCTAGTGCTGTAGTGGTGTGGTGCTGTGGTGTGGTGGTGTGGTGCTGTGGTGGTGTGGTGCTGTGGTGGTGGCCTAGTGCTGTAGTGGTGTGGTGCTGTGGTGTGGTGGTGTGGTGCTGTGGTGGTGTGGTGGTGTGGTGTGGTGCTGTGGTGGTGTGGTGCTGTGGTGGTGTGGTGGTGTGGTGTTGTGCTGTGGTGTGGTGCTGTGGTGGTGTGGTGCTGTGGTGGTGTGGTGCTGTGGTGGTGTGGTGTGGTGCTGTGGTGTGGTGGTGTGGTGTGGTGCTGTGGTGCTGTGACCCTGTGGTGGTGTCATGCTGCTGTGGTGTGGTGCTGTGCTGTGGTGGTGTGGTGCTGTGGTGGTGTGGTGGTGTGGTGGTGTGGTGTGGTGCTGTGGTGTGGTGCTGTGGTGCTGTGGTGTGGTGGTGTGGTGTGGTGCTGTGGTGCTGTGGTGCTGTGGTGGTGTGGTGGTGTGGTGTGGTGCTGTGGTGCTGTGACCCTGTGGTGGTGTCATGCTGCTGTGGTGTGGTGCTGTGCTGTGGTGCTGTGGTGCTGTGGTGGTGTGGTGCTGTGGTGGTGTGGTGGTGTGGTGCTGTGGTGGTGTGGTGCTGTGGTGGTGTGGTGGTGTGGTGTGGTGCTGTGGTGGTGTGGTGCTGTGGTGGTGTGGTGGTGTGGTGTGGTGTGGTGCTGTGGTGTGGTGCTGTGCTGTGCTGTGGTGCTGTGGTGTGGTGGTGTGGTGGTGTGGTGTGGTGGTGTGGTGGTGTGGTGTGGTGTGGTGCTGTGGTGCTGTGACCCTGTGGTGGTGTCATGCTGCTGTGGTGTGGTGCTGTGGTGTGGTGCTGTGCTGTGGTGCTGTGCTGTGGTGTGGTGGTGTGGTGCTGTGGTGTGGTGGTGTGGTGCTGTGCTGTGGTGCTGTGGTGGTGTGGTGTGGTGGTGTGGTGCTGTGGTGTGGTGGTGTGGTGCTGTGGTGTGGTGCTGTGGTGTGGTGTGGTGCTGTGGTGGTGGCCTGGTGTTGTGGTGGTGTGGTGCTGTGGTGGTGTGGTGCTGTGGTGCTTCCCAAACTGCTTCTCCGTTGCTGTAAGATATTTCATGTATCTGTTGTTCATTTTTATATATATTGCGATGTCCATCAGTTCTGTACTTGTTATAATGGTTCCATGCCCTTGTACCAAGCCTTTTTTAATACAAACTGTGTGTGTGTGTGTGTGTGTGTGTGTGTGTGTGTGTGTGTGTGTGTGTGTGTGTGTGTGTGTGTGTGTGTGTGTGTGTCGTGTGTGTGTGTGTGTGTGTGTGTGTGTGTGTGTGTGTGTGTGTGTGTGTGTGTGTGTGTGTGTGTGTGTGTGTCGTGTGTGTGTGTGTCGTGTGTGTGTGGCGTGTGTGTGTGTGTGTGTGTGTGTGTGTGTGTGTGTGTGTGTGTGTGTGTCGTGTGTGTGTGGCGTGTGTGTGTGGCGTGTGTGTGTGGCGTGTGTGTGTGTGTGTGTGTGTGTGTGTGTGTGTGTGTGTGTGTGTGTGTGTGTGTGTGTGTGTGTGTGTGTGTGTGTGTGTCGTGTGTGTGTGGCGTGTGTGTGTGTGTGTGTGTGTGTGTGTGTGTGTGTGTGCGTGTGTGTGTGTGTGTGTGTGTGTGTGTGTGTGTGTGTGTGTGTGTGTGTGTGTGTGTGTGGCGTGTGTGTGTGTGTGTGTGTGTGTGTGTGTGTGTGTGTGTGTGTGTGTGTGTGTGTGTGTGTGTGTGTGTGTGTGTGTGTGGCGTGTGTGTGTGCGTGTGTGTGTGTGTGTGTGTGTGTGTGTGTGTGTGTGTGTGTGTGTGTGTGTGTGTGTGTGTGTGTGTGTGTGTGTGTGGCGTGTGTGTGTGTGTGTGTGTGTGTGTGTGTGTGTGTGTGTGTGTGTGTGTGTGTGTGTGTGTGTGTGTGTGTGTGTGTGTGTGGCGTGTGTGTGTGTGTGTGTGTGTGTGTGTGTGTGTGTGTGTGTGTGTGTGTGTGTGTGTGTGTGTGTGTGTGTGTGTGTGGCGTGTGTGTGTGCGTGTGTGTGTGTGTGTGTGTGTGTGTGTGTGTGTGTGTGTGTGTGTGTGTGTGTGTGTGTGTGTGTGTGTGTGTGTGTGTGTGTGTGTGTTTTATAATATGAATTTAGTCGTCTCTCTCTCTATTATTATCCTCTTTCCCTACATTCTTTTCACTTCTACTTTCCTCACCCTCTCTTCTCTCACCATCCCCTCCCTCACCATCCCCTCCCTCACTATCCCCTCCCACACCATCCCCTCCCACACCATCCCAGGCTAATGGCCTAACAAACCTCTCTCCCTCGCTCTAGCAACTCCCATAATTGGTCGACATTCAGTTAATCGCTGGCCTGTTACCTCACCTACATTGCCCAAGCGTTTTGTATAGTTTTTTGCGACTATGGGATTTGGTGAATGTTCCTCTGAACGGGGGGGGGGGTGGGTGGTGGTAGGTTGGCATAAGATAGCCAATAGATAGATAGATAGCGTAATATAGCCATTCTCGACTTGAGAATGGTCCAGGACGGACCGAAACGTCGTCGTCCCTTCACCTTCTAGTGTGTGGTCCGGTTAACATAAGATAGCCTATTTTCAGATAGGCATAAGGCGGTGTTGATAGGTAGATGTTTGTAGGATATCATACACAAGCCTCTCCTGCGATAGTGAAGCACCAACAGCCTACTGGATCCACAGGAGTGATCAAACTGAAGACTCATAACACCTCAAACAATTTAAGTCTAGCACAGGAAGACAAATATATGTCTATTCTATTTTTAAACGCGAGTCGGTAAAGCTCTCACTTAAGTGTTCCAACGACCTCGTTCCTGTGTTTATCTGATCGTTAAGGAAAAGGTCTTTACTCGGCCTGAAAACATTTAGAACTTTCCATAATTTGTAAAGTGTTTTTTTTAGATTGTCATGCCTGGTCATGTGTCTAAATAGCTGTAATATATCAATGATAAAGTCTATCTTCCTCAACCGGTTGCTGGGGGCTGTCAGTAACTGGAGCCGGTCGGCCGAGCGGACAGCACGCGGGACTTGTGATCCTGTGGTCCTGGGTTCGATCCCTGGCGCCGGCGAGAAACAATGGGCAGAGTTTCTTTCACCCTATGCCCCCCTGTTACCTAGCAGTAAAATAGGTACCTGAGTGTTAGTCAGCTGTCACGGGCTGCTTCCTGGGAGTGGAGGCCTGGTCGAGGACCGGGCCGCGAGGACACTAAAGCCCCGAAATCATCTCAAGATAACCTCAAATGGAGATGCCGTGTTTCCAATGGTCTGTCGGGCATATCTCCACAGTGCTGACATTTCCTCTAATGCAGGCGATGAGTCACAATAACGTGGCTGAAGTATGTTGACCAGACCACACACTAGTAGGTGAAGGGACGAAGACGTTTCGGTCCGCCCTGGACCATTCTTAAGTCGATTGTTAAGACCATTCACAATCGACTTGAGAATGGTCCAGGACGGACCGAAACGTCGTCGTCCCTTCACCTTCTAGTGTGTGGTCTGGTCAACATTTCCTCTCATCTTTTGGGACCTGTAAACCTATTTCCCATGCACATGGGTATCCAATAGATATGTATAATAGATCCAATAGATCCAATAGATCCAGTGCATCAGTGAGTGCCTCACTGATGCACTGTAAGTGTACTTCTGTTTTTCTACTGCCCCCTTTCATCAAAATAAATGGTTTGTAGTTGCTTGAATTCTTGTACCAACTCGCAGATGGTGATGTTAAAACTGCTGTGTTGGGGGTCAGAGTAATTACCTATCTTGAGGTTATCTTGAGGTTATCTTGAGATGATTTCAGGGCTTAGTGTCCCCGCGGCCCTGTCCTCGACCAGGCCTCCAGACAGCAGCCAGTAGCAGCTGTCTATCTCCCAGGTACCTATTTACTGCTATGTAATAGGGGGCATCAGAATGAAACATTTTGCCCATTTGTCTCCGCCTCCACCGGAGATCGAACCCGGAACCTCAGGACTACGAATCCGAAGCGCTGTCCACTCAGCTGTCAGGCGCCTAAGTGTAGTTACAGGATGAGAGATACAATCGTGGACATCTTCCTAATGTGGAATACAAATGTCTACATTCCTCCTCTTAGTTGCAAGTTTTGCAGCTTCATCTGTAATGTCATTTCCTAATATTCCTACATGACTTTGCACTCACTTGATAAGTGCTTGACGATACTGACCCTTAAGTGCTTACTTTAATGCTATACTATTTATATTTAAAACAGTTCACTTGTCAGAAACGCTACGCGTACTAGTGGCTGTACAAGAATGTAACAACTATTGTATATATCTCAAAAAATTTGTAGTCAGATGACTTTTTATTTTGAGTGTTCTCATTGCCAGGTTTCAGTAGCAGTTTGTGAATGTGTCTGTATGATAACATGTTATCGGTGTTTAGCAAAACATGTTTCAAAGCCTTTTGAATGGCTAGCATGTCTATAAAGTCCAAGATTGTTTAACTATATAGTATCGTGCCTTAAATGCAGCTCCAGATTCTTGTCTCTGCTGGTCTACTGATCATCTGTAATCATCTGTGATCATCTGTTATCATCTGTGATCATCTGTGATCATCTGTGATCATCTGTAATCATCTGTAATCATCTGTGATCATCTGTGATCATCTGTAATCATCTGTGATCATCTGTGATCATCTGTGATCATCTGTAATCATCTGTGATCATCTGTAATCATCTGTAATCATCTGTGAACATCTGTGATCATCTGTAATCATCTGTGATCATCTGTGATCATCTGTGATCATCTGTAATCATCTGTGATCATCTGTAATCATCTGTAATCATCTGTGATCATCTGTGATCATCTGTGATCATCTGTAATCATCTGTGATCATCTGTGATCATCTGTGATCATCTGTGATCATCTGTGATCATCTGTGATCATCTGTAATCATCTGTGATCATCTGTGATCATCTGTGATCATCATCTGTGTGTGGTGTCCACACATACATTCACATACATATACATATATACTTCACATACATTCTGTGAAGTATGTGAAGGTGTCAGAGGCCAAGTTTACTTCTATATTCATCTGTGAGATGATGAGTAGGAGATTGGGCTTTAGTATCATCATTTCTTCCTTTAAAAGCCATTATCTTAAAGTCTGCTGACACCGAGACCTAAGGGACTTGTATAGCGAAGTCTGCAAGTATAGCATCGACATCTTCCTCAGGGATTGTATGTGTGATTGTATATATATTAATAGTGTGTATTGTAGTGCCAAAAATCGTCGTAGAGGGGGTATGAATGTGACCCTAACACTCTGTTCCCTTTTAAATTGTAGCCATCCCCACCAGCCTATGATTATCCCATACCCCAGACCCTTCCCCCTGCTAATTTGTGTGAAGCTAGGACCAAATGTCTGGCCTCCAACTTCAGACAAACAGGCAGACAGAAACTCTCTGTTTACATATAGATACAAGAGTGATCTGACATCGTGATTGGCTGTTACAGCCAATGACATCATTAACGGACCAATGACATCTTTTGCTGCTTCAAACACAGTGACGTCATCTAATTTTAACGGGACTGGGGATATCCGCTTTCATTCAGTTTTTGTATCATTACTTTGTTATGTTGTGAAAGGAGTGACATTTAGGATTAAAGTGGGATGTATTGTGATGTTTTTCTGTTTCTTTTACAGGTAAAGTGGAGGTGTCTGACGCCAGCAGCTGTAGCAACCCCAAGGTAAAGAGAGAGAGAGAGAGAGAGAGAGAGAGAGAGAGAGAGAGAGAGAGAGAGAGAGAGAGAGAGAGAGAGAGAGAGAGAGAGAGAGAGAGAGAGACAGAGAGAGACAGAGAGACACACAGACAGAGAGAGAGAGACACACACAGACAGAGAGAGAGAGAGAGAGAGAGAGAGAGAGAGAGAGAGAGAGAGAGAGAGAGAGAGAGAGAGAGAGAGAGAGAGAGAGAGAGACAGACAGAGAGAGAGAGAGAGAGAGAGAGAGAGAGAGAGAGAGAGAGAGAGAGAGAGAGAGAGAGAGAGAGAGAGAGAGAGAGATAGAGAGTTGATCACAATCGACTTGAGAATGGTCCAGGACGGACCGAAACGTCGTCGTCCCTCCACCTTCTAGTGTGTGGTCTGGTCAACAGAGAGATTCTATCTATTTACACTTAACAAAACGTATATCATAGCTATAGAACATCGAGGCGAGACCGTTAATAACGCTCTAAGTCATTTTTTTGATATTGTTGTCGGTTTTAAACTCTGTGAAATTAACTTATATAAACCCTCGTATTAAGAGAGCTTTTTAGAATGATCTAATTTTTACTGTCATGTATTTAGAGTTAGTCTGGTAGGCCCATAATTACCTCCATTACAAGGGCTATTGTGGTTTGAGCCTGCCTCACTGTACGACTGTTCTTGGGCCCAGCCTGCCTCACTGTACGACTGTTCTCTGGCTCAGACTGTCTCACTGTACGACTGTTCTCTGGCCCAGCCTGTCTCACTGTACTACTGTTCTCTGGCTCAGCCTGTCTCACTGTACGACTGTTCTCTGGCTCAGCCTGCCTCACTGTACGACTGTTCTCTGGCTCAGACTGTCTCACTGTACGACTGTTCTCTGGCTCAGACTGCCTCACTGTACGACTGTTCTCTGGCTCAGACTGTCTCACTGTACGACTGTTCTCTGGCTCAGCCTGTCTCACTGTACTACTGTTCTCTGGCTCAGCCTGCCTCACTGTACGACTGTTCTCTGGCTCAGACTGTCTCACTGTACGACTGTTCTCTCACTCAGCCTGCCTCACTGTACGACTGTTCTCTGGCTCAGCCTGCCTCACTTTACGACTGTTATCTGGCCCAGCCTGTCTCACTGTACGACTGTTATCTGGCTCAGCCTGTCTCACTGTACGACTGTTCTCTGGCTCAGCCTGCCTCACTGTACGACTGTTCCTGCTTCTTCACCACCCGACTACCTACTGTTGAACCTATAAATTTCCCCATCACATTAACTTGTTCACTTACGAAGCCTGTACATCTTACCTCGAGGTGCTTCCGGGGCTTAGCGTCCCCGCGGCCCGGTCGTCGACCAGGCCTCCGTCAACCATCTTCCCTTAAATTGTATTAAATGAACGAGTAAATACATGTATAAGTGGAGCCGTGTGGGCCCCACAACAGTTCCCTTAAACCCTTCCTTTAATGGTATTTAGTAAAGGGGTAGAGGATAAAGGGAGAAATTAAAGGCCACAGGTAAAGGAAAGGGGAAGGGAAGGACAGAGAGAGGGGAGAGAAAGACAAATAGGCAATAGAAAAGGGGAAGAAATGAAATAGGTGAAAGAAGGGGAGAGAGAGAATGGACAATTGAATGACAAGATCAACTCTACAACTTGGGCATGAAAACATCTTTCAAATATTAAATTGAAGACTTGCAATAAAAACAAACAAATTAAAAATATACAAAATATGTTCAAATAACTGAAACAAACAATTCTGCAAATGATTTAATTCCCCTTTGTTGTCATTCAATTAGATGAATAACTATCCCCAACTATTATTATTCACTGGAAATATGTGAGTAACTCTGTGTTACTCACACAGTACCTGGTACCTGGGTGTTAGTCAGCTGTCACGGGCTGCTTCCTGGGGGTGGAGGCCTGGTCGAGGACCGGGCCGCGGGGACACTAAAGCCTCGAAATCATCTCAAGATCTCAAGATATAACTCTACACCTTAAGCAGATTGGGTGATTAGAGTCACGTGTTGCTGGACCGCCAACAGCATTGTTCACCAGATACAATGAACAAATGAACAAATCCATAAGGGCCGTGACGAGGATTCGAACCTGCGTCCGGGAGCATGTGCCGAATCATCGTTACGGCCCTTGTGGATTTGTTCATTTGATGCATCACGTTAGTGTGATCTCTGTGTACAATGAACACCATCTAATATGATGAGCAGCAAAAGGATTTGTCATTATTATTTTCAACCACAGACGTGGCAACACATTTACAATGCTAACCAGAAAATATACATTTTCTTCTGTCCTCTATGGACAGGGTGAGAGATCTGCTAAACATATAGTTCAGTGAATTATTGAACAATCAACCACAGGTGATTGTAGAGCTATAACAATATTAATATAATCTACATACAGAAATACATATTTACGTCTGTCCTACATAAACAGTGTTCAAGCTATGTGTTTATGTAATGTAATGAGTGTTTACAAAGGTCTAATGCAATTCTGACCAATTTACACATGCATATGTCTCTCCTACTTTGACAGGGTAAGACAGCGTATATAGAAACTGTGTTATTAACCACTGTGTTATTATTCACTTAACCACTGAAGGTGATTAAAGTGATTTTACAAGCTCAGGTTATCATTATATCACATTGTATAACAGATGTATTACATAGTCTTGGATGCAAGTCCAATATATCATCAAGTGTTCCATTATTCATATAGTAGTTACAGAGTTCAGCATACCCGAGTCCAGGAGGGCGAAAATCAGACAATATATGACATTCTACAATATGATATTCAAGGAAGTGCTTGAAGTGCAAGGAAGTGTTTTCTCAGTCACAAAGTTGACACATGGTGTATTGGACACTTTCTCAAAGTTGACACTTGGTGTATTGAACTTTTGGGTTTTGAGAAAGCTGCTAGATACGTCTATATCCCAGGCGTATTATGCCTCTATGTCATCATATTGACGAGTTTTTCTCTATTAGATCCATTTATAAATGTCATTGTATTCCCCCGACTAAGAGATGGAAAGGCGGGGCCAGAGAGCTGTTACTTGACCCCATAAACACATCTAGGTGAGCACACACACACACACACACACACACACACACACACACACACACACACACACACACACACACACACACACACACACAATGAGCCACAGAGATATTAGAAAGAACTTTTTTAGTGTCAGAGTGGTTGACAAATGGAATGCATTAGGCAGTGATGTGGTGGAGGCTGACTCCATACACAGTTTCAAGTGTAGATATGATAGAGCCCAATAGGCTCAGGAACCTGTACACCTGTTGATTGACAGTTGAGAGGCGGGACCAAAGAGCCAGAGCTCAACCCCCGCAAACACAAGCACACACACACACACACACACACACACACACACACACACACACACACACACACACACACACACACATATGTGGTAGAGGCTGACTCCATACACAGTTTCAAGTGTAGATATGATAGAGCCCAATAGGCTCAGGAACCTGTACACCAGTTGACTGACAATTGAGAGGCGGGACCAAAGAGCCAGAGCTCAACTAGGTGAGTACAGACATCAGTCTTGGAGCTAGTGTGCCGGGATTCATTAGCCACCAGCATCTGAGTCAGGACATCAGGTGTGAATACGGAGCCAGTTGATCGCTACAATGGAGTCGTTACTGTGTTCTCCTTGTCCTTGGTGATCGGCAGCTGGTCCTTATTGTTGGGTGGTCGCTATACACTGGTATAACAAGCAGCCAACAATAAGCTTGCAGAATCAAGTTGTTAGCTCTTGGACCCCGCTATTTCAACCGTCTTTTGACTAATGTGCTAATTCCCAATCTTTTTTTTTTCCATTTTCATATCTAATTTATATATTTCTCTCTAACGCACGCCCACGCACGCACGCACACACACACACACACACACACACACACACACACACACACACACACACACACACACACATATGAACCTGTACACCAGTTGATTGACAGTTGAGAGGCGGGACCAAAGAGCCAGAGCTCAACCCCCGCAAGCACAATTAGGTGAGTAGACACACACACACCACCACCACCACAGACACACACACATACACACACGCACATACACATACACACACACACACACACATACACACACACACACACACACACACACACACACACACACACACACACACACACACACACATTCCCCTTGGGTTCTAAAGGAAGGAGCAAGAGAACTGTACCTACCACTCTCCATAGTGTATAACAAATCACTGGCAACAGGGGAACTGCCAGATATTTGGAAAGCAGCTAACGTAGTCCCGATATACAAGAAAGGGGATAGACAGGAGGCACTGAACTACAGGCCAGTGTCCCTAACCTGCATACCATGCAAGCTGATGGAGAAGATTGTGCGAAAAAAACTAGTGGAGCATCTGGAGCGAAGGAACTTTGTAACACAGCATCAACATGGGTTCAGGGATGGCAGGTCCTGCCTCACAGGGTTACTTGAATTCTACGACCAGGCAACAAAAATAAGGCAAGAAAGAGAAGGGTGGGCAGACTGCATATTTTTGGATTGTCAGAAAGCCTTTGATACAGTGCCACACAAGAGGCTAGTGCGAAAGTTGGAGATGCAGGCTGGAGTGAGAGGGAAGGTACTCCGGTGGATAGAGGAGTACCTAAGCAACAGGAGACAACGAGTCTGTGTGAGGGGTGAGGTCTCAGATTGGCGAGACGTCACAAGTGGAGTCCCGCAGGGGTCAGTCCTTGGACCTATACTGTTTCTGGTATATGTAAATGATCTCCCAGAGGGTATAGATTCGTTCCTCTCAATGTTTGCCGACGATGCAAAAATTATGAGGAGGATTGAAACAGAGGATGATAGTAGGAGGCTACAAGATGACCTGGATAGACTGAGTGAATGGTCCAACAAATGGCTGTTGAAGTTCAACCCGAGTAAATGCAAAGTAATGAAACTAGGCAGTGGAAACAGGAGGCCAGGCACAGGATACAGAATAGGAGATGAAGTACTTAATGAAACAGACAGAGAGAAAGATCTAGGAGTTGATATCACACCAAACCTGTCTCCTGAAGCCCACTTAAAGAGAATAACGTCTGCGGCATATGCGAGGCTGGCTAACATCAGAACGGCGTTCAGGAACCTGTGTAAGGAATCATTCAGAATCTTGTACACCACATATGTAAGACCAATCCTGGAGTATGCGGCCCCAGCATGGAGCCCGTACCTTGTCAAGCACAAGACGAAGCTGGAAAAAGTCCAAAGGTATGCTACTAGACTAGTCCCAGAACTAAGAGGCATGAGTTATGAGGAAAGGCTGCGGGAAATGCACCTTACGACACTGGAAGACAGAAGAGTAAGGGGAGACATGATCACAACCTACAAAATCCTCAGGGGAATCGACCGGGTAAACAAGGATGAACTATTCAACACTGGTGGGACGCGAACAAGGGGACACAGGTGGAAGCTGAGTACCCAAATGAGCCACAGAGACGTTAGAAAGAACTTTTTCAGTGTCAGAGTAGTTAGTAAATGGAATGCATTAGGAAGTGATGTGGTGGAGGCTGACTCCATACACAGTTTCAAATGTAGATATGATAGAGCCCAATAGGCTCAGGAATCTGTACACCAGTTGATTGACGGTTGAGAGGCGGGACCAAAGAGCCAGAGCTCAACCCCCGCAAGCACAATTAGGTGAGTACAATTAGGTGAGTACACACACACACACACACACACACACACACACACACACACACACACACACACACACACACACACACACACACACACACACACACACACATGCGGCTCCAGCATGGAGTCCATATCTAGTCAAGCATAAGACTAAAATGGAAAAGGTTCAAAGGTTTGCCACCAGACTAGTACCCGAGCTGAGAGGTATGAGCTACGAGGAGAGACTACGGGAATTAAACCTCACTTCGTTGGAAGACAGAAGAGTTAGGGGGGACATGATCACCACATTCAAGATCCTCAAGGGAATTGACAGGGTTGATAAAGACAGGCTGTTTAACACAAGGGGCACACGCACTAGGGGACACAGGTGGAAACTGAGTGCCCAAATGAGCCACAGAGATATTAGAAAGAACTTTTTTAGTGTCAGAGTGGTTGACAAATGGAATGCATTAGGCAGTGATGTGGTGGAGGCTGACTCCATACACAGTTTCAAGTGTAGATATGATAGAGCCCAATAGGCTCAGGAACCTGTACATCTGTTGATTGACAGTTGAGAGGCGGGACCAAAGAGCCAGAGCTCAACCCCCGCAAGCATAACTAGGTGAGTACAACTAGGTGAGTACACACACAGGAGTCATTGCTGTAAACAACCGATGGCTTGAAAGGCGGGATCCAAGAGTCAATGCTCGATCCTGCAGGCACAAATAGGTGAGTACAAAATAGGTGAGTACACACATACACAAGGCTCCTTCCTTCCCTAAGATGACTGAGCTATGGAGAAAGACTGAGAGAACTGGACCTCACTAAACTGCAGGAAAGAAGGGATAGGGGCAGACATGATAACGACGTAGAAGATACCAAGGGGGGATTAACCGGTTAGATGCAATGTTCAAAGTGACCAAGGGACAGACGGAACCCAGAGACAAATATATCAGAACTGTTTTTGTGTGAATTGAAAATTAAAGAAATGAACCAGATGAAGGAAGAGTCCTTGTGTTGATAGACACTCGGAAATGTAAATATTATTGGAACCATTTGTATATAGTCTTTAAATTAAGTCGAAAGGCGGAGATTAGACGTTGAACTCCCTGTTGACATGTCTAGGTGAGTATATCTAGGTGAGTACTCGTGCTCACAAGCCTCTCTCTCTGTCTCTCTCTCTTTCTCTCTCTGTCTCTCTCTCTCTCTCTCTCTGTCTCTCTCTCTCTCTCTGTCTCTCTCTCTCTCTCTCTCTGTCTCTCTCTCTCTCTCTCTCTCTCTCTCTCGATGTAGCATCAGGAAGTAGGAAATTATTCACCCAATGACCTGATCGTCGGTACGTAACTATCAATTGATAATGAACATGACCAAACACGACCAATAGATAAATGAACAGGGGAGAGAGAGAGAGAGAGAGAGAGAGAGAGAGACAGAGACAGAGAGACAGAGACAAACAGACAGACACAGAGACAGAGACAGAGAGAGACACACACACAGACAGAGAGAGAGAGAGAGAGAGAGAGAGAGAGAGAGAGAGAGAGAGAGAGAGAGAGAGAGAGAGAGAGAGAGACAGACAGAGAGAGAGAGACAGACAGACAGAGAGAGACAGACAGAGACAGATATATATCAACCACACCAACAAAACTCACATATTTACCTAGCAATTAGTCAGAATAACAGAAGGATAGACAGCAGCAGACGACATCCTTCTGACGGATATCTCCCGATTACATGCTGACAAATGGGAGGGGATTAATAGAACTGCAGCCAGGATTAATGGATTCACAATACAGTAATCCGGATTATGTTAAAAGAATTGCGATTAATTACATGGGCTTAGGATAACTGAATGCATAAATAAGCCGGTTTGTTGTGGGTTTGTGTGAGTATAGGCGAGGGAAGCTGTCTTCGTGAGGTCTGAAGCGGGAGATAACAGGCGAAGCTGTCTTGGTCAGGTTATACAGGTACCACAGAGAGGGGCCTCGTAGCCTAATGGATAGCGCGCAGGACTCGTAATTCTGTGGCGCGGGTTCGATTCCCGCACGAGGCAGAAACAAATGGGCAAAGTTTCTTTCACCCTGAATGCCCCTGTTATCTAGCAGTAAATAGGTACCTGGGAGTTAGTCAGCTGTCACGGGCTGCTTCCTGGGGGTGGAGGCCTGGTCGAGGACCGGGCCGCGGGGACACTAAAGCCCCGAAATCATCTCAAGATAACCTCAAGATAGGAAGATAACCACAAGGGAATGGTACGTGTGGTGAGGGAAGGAAGGAGCTATCAGGGGGAAAGCGACAAGCCAGTTCGACTATATAGCACTGAGAAGGGTTCAAGATAAGAATTTGGGATGGGACGGTGGGAAAGGAATGGTGCCCAAACCACTTTGACGGTAGTAAATTTGATAGAAATGATAACAAAATCGTGTTGCCAGTACATTAGATAACCAACGGCTCGAAAGGCGGGATCCAAGAGCCAAAACCTCGATCCATTAGCTACAAATAGCATATACAAATATTAAACACATATTTACTCTCAAAATGAAGCATGCTGAAACTGGAAGGCATCCTTGGTGCTTGGAGTGACGGGTTCCGAACCCTGACACCCGTCACATCAAGTCTAGACAGCTCCTGACAGCCAAGCATAACCCAATTCACACTCCCTTGGTGTGACTCTTAACTTGAAACATTATATATTTTTCCACATTAAAAAAATTACTCCTCATATAGAGCTTGAAAGATGAGATAGATATTACATGGAAGATGCTGGCGATTTGCTTGTTAGGTAACTGGGAGGTAGTTCCACAAAATGTCTTTGAAGCGAATTAACGAAATATGTGGCTCTGTGGCTCATTTGGGTACTCAGCTTCCACCTGTGTCCCCTTGTTCGCGTCCCTCCAGTGTTGAATAGTTCATCCTTGTTTACCCGGTCGATTCCCCTGAGGATTTTATATGTTTTTTTGGTATTTTATTCCCTGTATAATACATCTATCACCACCATCTACTACCACCATGAGCTACCACCAATCCCACCGCTGCCACCATTATCCGCAACCATCAACCACCATCTACTACCACCATGAGCTACCACCAATCCCACCGCTGCCGCCATTATCCGCAACCATCAACCACCATCTACTACCACCATGAGCTATCACCAATCCCACCGCTGCCACCATTATCCGCAACCATCAACCACCATCTACTACCACCATGAGCTATCACCAATCCCACCGCTGCCACCATTATCCGCAACCATCAACCACCATCTACTACCACCATGAGCTATCACCAATCCCACCGCTGCCACCATTATCCGCAACCATCAACCACCATCTACTACCACCATGAGCTATCACCAATCCCACCGCTGCCACCATTATCCGCAACCATCAACCACCATCTACTACCACCATGAGCTACCACCATCCCACCGCTGCCACCATTATCCGCAACCATCAACCACCATCTACTACCACCATGAGCTACCACCATCCCACCGCTGCCACCATTATCCGCAACCATCAACCACCATCTACTACCACCATGAGCTATCACCATCCCACCGCTGCCACCATTATCCGCAACCATCAACCACCATCATAATCCACCACTATAGTACCACCCTACCACTACCGTCCACTACCACCACTACTAGTATCCTCTTCCTGTGCTACTACCATCATAAAACCTCTCAAG